>NC_044923.1:18439417-18443483 GCF_003576645.1 Ipomoea triloba | reverse complement strand
ATATATATATATATATATATATATATATATATATATATATATATATATATATATATATATATATATATATATATATATATATATATATATATATATATATATATATATATATATAATTTAAATTAGGAGAGGAGGACAATTGATTCTATGCTAAGGAGAGAAAATAAATTACCATTCCTATATATTATATGGTTTTTATTATTGCAAGCTTAATTATTAAAAACAAGTGCATTTTTAATTAAAAGACTGAAAATTAAGAATCTTCTAATATTAATATATATATATATATATATAGGGAAGGGTTCAAATGCAGTTAAAGCTTCCCGTGTGATTGTGCGGTACTCTTTAAAAAATATGACTTTGTAGGGAAAATCTTATAAAGAATATTGGTTGTGTTTTGGAACTGAAACAAAAAACAAAAAACAAAAAACAAAAAAAAAACAAAAAACAAAAAACAACAAAACAAAACAAAAAAAAAAACAAAATCCTAAAGTTTTAGACTGACGCATCTTTAGAAGAAAAACAGTGCACCTTAAGAAGGGAAACAACGCACATTAAGAAGAAAAACCATGCACCTTAAGCTTCAGGTTGACGCACCTTATGTTTCAACAACTACTCACCTAAAGCAAAAAATCACGCACCTTTAAGTTTCAAGAACTACTCAACTTAAGCACACAACCCATGTACCTTAAGCACAAAACCCAACGCACCTTAAGTACAAAAACCACGCACCTTAGAAAGGAAAAACACGCACCTTAAATTTGATCTAGATGCAAAAATTACCAAATTGCCACCGCGTTTTTTGTTGTTGTTAATTTTGGTAATCATGGATGTTGATTTAAGCACAATCAATGGTTCAGATTTAACCGCACAACCGCACGAGAACTGAATTTATATATATATATATATATATGGTCCAGATCAAGTGAAGAGAGGCGCCCAAGTAAAACATGCGGAGAGATTTGAATCATTGATCTGTCTGGATCAACGATTCAAAAAAAAAAAAAAAAATTGCACTTTTATTATAACCTTATACACCTGATGAAGAACAAAACTTATGCACTTGGAGAAAAAAACTTGTGCACCTGAAAAACAAAACTTGTGCACTTCAATGTTAAGAAAAATTATGAAAACTTTAGCATGGATAATGATCATTAAGTTGATAAAATTAAATAATGTGTTTTTTTTTTTTTTTTTTTTTTTTTGCCAAGATGGAGGAGAGAAAAATTGAATTTTTAATGTGGATATTTGTGTGGCCC
Organism: Ipomoea triloba; assembly: GCF_003576645.1. NCBI lineage: Eukaryota > Viridiplantae > Streptophyta > Magnoliopsida > Solanales > Convolvulaceae > Ipomoea > Ipomoea triloba. Next base: position 18,442,224 of record NC_044923.1, on the reverse strand, counting down.
GTGCAATTCTGCGCGTTACGTGCACTATATATGCGTGTTCTGCATGCGTCATCTGGGCGAGTAATTAAGCATTTTTTTTTTACATTCAGCATGCTTTTTTTTTTTACATTTTTTTTGAAATGCTTTTCTCTCTCCTCTCTACTCACGTAATCTTGACAAAAACTCATTAGAAATCTATACTAATGTGGTTGTTCTAAGAAATTGATCAAGAATTATTTGTATTAGGGGTGGGTAAATCGATTCAGTTTATTCAAATCGAACCAAACCGGACCGGTCCAGTTCAATTTCTATTTGTATAGAAAATTGAATGGTTTCAGTATTTGTAAACCAAACAGTTTCGATTCGGTTTGATTTTTATCCAAACTGAATCAAAAACCGTTCGTGTGTGTGTATATACACACACACACACTAACCGAATGGATCGGAAACTCAATTTGTCCACCCTAATTTGTATCAGTCTTCCACTATTATGCAACAAACTTTTCAATACTTGAAAAATAATTCTTTAATTTTTTTTTTGGTAAATTCACAGGGTTATCTATCTAACTTAGACAGTTAGACTATAAATTGTATGAACTTAATTTGTACATAATATGATTGTTGATCCATGCCTAATATGATTGGAATTTTTTCATTAGGCTTAGGAAATAGGTATCGATCTGAGTTTCATTCTTGGTGTTAATAATCACTCTGCCTTGCATGCATGACGGCTCATGACCCGTGTTTTGAGCTTGCCACCACACCATGCGTTACTCTTGTTATTTTACTCCATGTCTGCATTGAATAATTTCAACCATTTAACATTGCAATCTCTCTCTTCTATTATTCTTTTAGAAGTTTCTTCCTTTAATTTGTTGAATTGACTAGTATGTAGTTTTTTTTTTGGTTATTATTATTACACTACTAAGTAATAGTGTGTGGTTAGGGTAAAATAGGATGGTTATTGATGGCTTTATATAAAACATAAAAAAAAAATTGATGCCTTTATATATTTTGTTGAGAGATTCTTGAGTATTTTTAGTGGCATAATATAGTATGTTTGAGCAATGACAGAAGAACAAATTATTGGAAGAGTGATTGGTCTAACCAATCAAATACGTATTGTATTTTTTTACTACCTGCTACACTACAATTAACACGAGTTACAAAAAATTTAACCTTTAAATTATTAGGGGTCTAAAATACAAGTATGGTCTAAGACAGGACCCACTACAATCCTCACCCATGTCAGATCAGTTAGTTTACAATTCTAGAGAGTGCTTGTGCATGCACACCCAGCCCATGCCTTCTAACACTAAATTTATACGGTACGTGGTTGGCTTAGAGCATTCTGATCAATTGGGATTTTTTTTTGTGAGCCTCAACATCCACCTCGATATCCACTATTCCACTCAATCAAAAAAATCAGTCTAGGTCTAACAAATTGTGCTTCTTTTTCCCTTCCTCTTGCGCATGCTTGAACAACAAGCCTAATGTCATGTATTTTGTCATTTATATAATAGCTCTTTCAAGGCTAAGAGTTTCTCACTGTGAAAATCGGTTAATAATATTATAAAAATATATAGTTCCATTTTTTTTTGAAAATATATATAGTTCCATTAATCAGTAGGAAATTGTCACATAAGATATGATTATTAATCAGCAAATCAAAATGGTCTTATAAACATTCTTTTGATATAAATAAATATAATAGATATTGAGTCAATAATAGTTTAAGCCTATGCTCAACAGTACACCCCATGTGTGAACACAGTCTCTTTTTTAATCGGGTGACCAAATTGAAGTTTATGTTTCATTTCAATCAAAAGTCTAAACTGATAAATAGATTGCACATTTATATATTATATATATGCTCAACTATACGTACTCCTCTTGATTTCTTTTTTATATGGTTGTTTCCCTATTTCTTATGTAGTAGTTTGATAATATTATATTGACGTTCTTTTTTTTTCATACAGTTTTTTTTTTAAATACTTTCTCAACCAAATGAAACACAAAGAACCAATATCGTCTTCACTGAGACTCGAACCCACCTCCTCTCTTTTGGGGTGTAACCAGGTGCCACTAGACTTAATGAGTGAATTCAAGAATGGAATATTCCAAAGCATTCGCTTCTAAAAGAATTTGAACTAATTGTGCCAAGTCATTATTACTTTTTGTGATAAATTATTAAAAACTTTTTATAATTTTTCCTTTAGCTTAATTGAAACCGGGGTTGACAATCTCACTTCAATAAACCCGGCTAACTATAATTCTCAAACAGTGAAGAATCCTAATCGGAGATAGTTATGGATATTTGGAGTTAATTTATTGCCTCCATGTATAAATGTCATAGGATGTATTCATCTTTAGTGATCTCTAAATGGGTAAAACAAAACAATAGGCTTGGTTCAAATAATTGTTTAATTATTTGATAAGATATTCTAACAATATGTATAAAAACCGCAACATATAACGGTAATGAATGGACTTTTAACACTGTGTGTGTAGTCGATAAATTAAAAGGTACGTGCAAGTCATAGTGAGACGTCCTTTCCAAAATCATGAAAACACAATGCTCCCTCGTTGCTTTATTTTATTAGAATAAAATTTGAATAGGTATTGGATTGAGAACTATAGTCTAATGTAAAATCCAATTGTTATACCATGAACAAATGTCCACCTTATAATGTGGATTCTAGTCTAAAATAACATCAGCTAATAAATTATGCACCTATAAATAGATTGAATACACATAATATATATATATATATATATATATATATATATATATATATATATATATATATATATATATATATATATAT
>NC_044923.1:18412938-18438464 GCF_003576645.1 Ipomoea triloba | reverse complement strand
GAATACACATAATATATATATATATATATATATATATATATATATATATATATATATATATATATATATATATATATATATGTTAACTACACGTACATAATTTATTAACTACAAGTAACACATTACGTATCTGTGTTAACATACATATTATGTGTTTGCAATTAATAAATTATGTATCAGCATTTAATTAACATATTGTGCGCCTCATATATTTATAGGTGCATAATTTATTAACTGAAGACACATAATAATATAATATGTTAACTATAAGAACATAATCTGAATATCATTTTGGACCAAGGTTCCAATGCAATAAGGGTAATTTGCGCTATAAAACATAGTCAGAAATTCAATTGACTATGCATTTTAATTACATAAGATACAAAAACTTAGCTTATACAAACAAGCTAAGTAGGAAAACTTAATTATGATCTCCAAATTTAATTAATTTGCAGTAAACAAGATTTGCCAATCTATACATATATGCATGCTCTAATTGAAGAACACTGAGTGATATGATGTGTATTAATTATGCAGAGTATTGAGATTGTTGACACTGAAAATTTGCTAAATATTGTTACTTATCAATATTAATATATTTAAATGTATTTGGATAATATTGATATTATCTAATTTGTTAATTAGATAATATCTAAAGAGTTTGAACTTATCAAAACTCTTTATCCTACAGCTATAAATAAGACCTTATTTCTATGTATTCATCCTAGGAAAAATCATAGAAATAGCTTTGTAGCTTATTTAGAGAATTAGATATCATGATCATGAAAATAAAAGCCTCATGATCCTAAATGTAAAAGTTCGTCTTTGAAAATCATGCCTATCATGTTGATCTAAACCTCCTATTGAAGATCAAGCCACATAATTCCGGAGGCCCTTCAGAAGAACAAACATATAAATTCTTCTCTGAAGATCAAGCCACTTGAAACTCGGAGGCCCTTCAATGGAGTCTTCAAGACATCAACTGAAGAATCAGAGGACTATATATCCAAAGCTTGTACCCACACCCCATATTTGATATATATACATGTAACAGGAATTTTGAATTTCATATATATATTCAAATTTCTTTGTTCACAGAGATTATGAAAGAGATATCGATCGGATGCTGATTGGATTTGGTGTGTTAGTGTAAGATGACAGGAAGTCTACATGTGATTCTGCTGCGTATTTGGGTCCCATCTAATCTTCAAAACAAAACACAAACACACTCCTCTAATCTCCCACTAAATATATATATAAATACAAAACACTACTTACATGACATGCCATTCAATAATATGTGTGTTTCATCCTCGATCATTAAATGCTTAATTATTTTGGTTCTCAAACTACATATCACGTGTGTATCTGTTCAATTTTATTTGAGCCAAATATATAGCATGTGGAGATATATGTTCGATCGGTTTTAACTCAAAATTTAAACTAATACTAATAAATGTGCACATTTAATATATTATATCTTTTCAGTAAAAATATCACACCCTACTTTTAATCTATCAATTGTTTGAAAGTTATTAATATAGTCTTTGTATTTTAATTGTTTTAAATGTAATCCCTCCAGATCAATTATTGATTTAGCTGTAAATCTAAGCACATGTTTTTAAATTGGTATAAATATAGTCTTTTAATTGTTAATAACCTAGCTAGTTGCAAATCTGATCTAGTTCTTCATTTAAAGTATTAGATTTATAATTAGGTTAACATATGAAAGAATATATTTGCAACTATGTCAACAATAAAAAGGAGTATATTTACAGCAATTATAAGATAGAGACTAGAGGACATTTGTTTCAAACATTAAAGTTGGGATCGTAATTGAAATCAAATATTTGGTAATTGTAATGAGTTTAATGAAAAAAAATCTTTTTTTTTGGTAATAAATAATAAGCATTCAAATCAAAATAAATAAAAAATTATTTAATAAAATAAATAAATATATATAAAATATATAATACATCCATATACACACACATACATATATTAAATTGATCATATTTCAATAACTACTCAAGATCAATTTACTTTTTACATGACAAGTTATATAAGTAAAAACTTGTAACAAATATATAGGTAAATTTTAAGATATTGATCGACACTCATGACTCTTATACCTAATATAATACCACCTTAAAGTAAATGGTGACATACAGACTTTGAGTTTATAATAGGTACTGATCGACAAAAAAAATCAACGTTGTCCTTACATTTTTTTACTTGAGTTTGTACATGAATCATGGTGCCAATCAACACCATATATATTATGTAGACACCCTTAATTAAATAGTGATTACAAATTTCCTTAATCATATAAAAGACTGAAAAATAAATGGAGGAAACTTTGAAAATTTCTAATGAAATGAAACATACACAATATAATGTTGAGAAAATGTTAAATTGAAATTAGGGATCGAGTAGATAATATATGTTTGATGGACCAAAAAAGGATGAGATGATGAGAAGCTATAGGAATTGGCGACTAACCCACCGACACAGAACATGCATTAATATAAGGCAGGCAATGGTGGAGCGTTAGCCATCCCTTCATTTCAGCATCAAAAGCGCACGCAACACCCAACACCCAAAGAATATAATTGAAATAATACTAACCAAGGAATAGTAGCAGTTTTGGATTCTTAATTGTCCACTTCCCCACCTGTCTATCTTTTTCTCCCTCACCTCACGCGCTTTACTTCCACACATGCACTGTTTTTTTTTTTTTGAAAATTATACTCCAATGAGATGATATTCACATAGATTACTTAAGTTATAACAGTCAAGATTTTACTATGGGACTGCAGTCCGTCCGTGTGTCATAACTGAGATTCTGCAATGTGATACAATAAGATGTTAATATGGTTGAATCTACTGGCACCAACCTAAATCAAGATCAATTTATTAAGCATTGAAATTGTTCAGAAGTCTAGTAATAAATGTCTCTCATGTCACATGATCTCTCATGTCTTGCTTGATAAGAACGCAACTCCCGAGTACCTTTTTTTGCACCCGTCCTTTTTAACAAATTCGGCTATCTTCTGCACCTCATACTATGTTATCCCTTATATGTTACTAAAACCCTAATACATACAAGGTACAATCTTCATATGAACAATCAAGATACCAAAACCAAAATAGGAAAAAATTATTAAACAAGGACATTTTTTCTAAACATGGTAGGAAGAATATTTTGACAATATTGCAGCCAATAATAAAAAATCAAATTTTTTTTTCCTAATATTCTACGTACCTATATATACATACATTTTTTTTTGAAAGACCTATATATACATACATAGTCATAAATTTTGTATTATAATCACATTTTTTTTAGATACATTTTTTTTTTATAAAATGGTGCATCATAATTATTTTAATCATAAATATTTGTAAATATGAATTATTATTATTATTATTATTATTATTATTATTATATTATTATTATTATTATTATTATTATAACTTTATGGATAGAGGTGAAAAGTAGGTCAATTCAGACTTGAATTACCTTAAATTGATCCAAATAAAGATGAGTTGATACCAATACCTGTCTTAATTAGTCCTGGAACTTTTTCTCCAAAAAAAAAAAAAAAAAAAAGTCCTGGAACTAGTGGTCCGACTAAACCTAAATTGAGAGTAGTGGACCGACCTACAACCAGCTTTGAAACTGAAACCAATGGTTACGTTAATGCCAAATCTCTGAAGAAAGGTTCTGCTCAAATTGGGACCAACCTAACCCTTCTTCACCTCTACTTACACAGTTGGAACAAAAGCTCAGTTACATTATTTTTAAAGGTTTTTTAAGATTAAGAATAATGTTTTACTTGGTAAATACATTGAAAATAACACGTTTTTGGATTTCAAAGGACAATATATTTAGTGTGATAGGATCCCATATGACTTGGTTAGTTGGGAGTTGGAAGTTGATGCCCTGTTTTGGAATTATTTTATTTTGGAAAAACAAGTAAGTATTCAGACAAAATAAATTTTAGTAATTGGTTGAGTTTGATCTTCTCCACTTGCCCTGTTTCCAGTATTATTGCATTATTCAGCTTCAAAACTGATCCCCTCCATGTGCCCTTCCATGTCTGACGTCACTCTGATCTCTTTTTCTTACAAATTTTCATTTTCTTACTTTAATTTTCTTCATTTTTCCTTCATACTAGAAGGACGGACAACAAGTTCGTGTCCTCCATGGATTTAAGGAGCAGAATAGTGTGGCTGATCTCTTAGTTAAATGGGCCACTCGTTATTAACACGGAATGAGAGTGGTTGACAGCCCGGAGATGGACGTGCTTGGTTTGGTGAATGAAGATCACATCCTTAGGGTGCCGCAGAGTCCTTCTCTTCACATATTAGACTAGTTGGGGTAACCCCTTATCTTGATTTAAAAAAAAAAACAAAAAAATTAATAAATTATCAATAAATTGGTCCAACCTTAATTGACCAAATCAAACACTTCAAATAGGATTTTTTTTAAAGAAGAATATTTCATTAATGTATACAAATTAAAAACATTGTATTGTTCACAAAAAATGATGGATTTTTTTTTGGGACAACAACAATATCAAGATTGAATTTTGTGTTGGATTGTTTCTTGATTGGGTAGGACCAAAAGTATTTTGAATTTGATGGACGTGAGTACGTGACTCATGCCGCTCCCCAGGCCCTATCCTTAATTAATTCTGTTTTATTTCCTCTTTGTTAAAATACTTAAAATTAATGATATATTTGTTTTAAAACTTATAAATACTACAAATTTACAATTGTGTCTGAATTTTTGAAGAATTTGTCACTTAATATTTGATTAATATCGGATTGAAGTGAAAATGTTGAAATTCAGTTGTCGTAATTAGTAGTGCTTTAGATTAGTAGATTGCATTTATTAAATTTAAAAGATTATTTTGCGCAATAATTTATGCTATTAATTTATATTTATGTAATAATTAAAATTTAAATTTAAATCTAAAACCTATATATATTTTGAGTACTACTGACTCTATTACATCATATTGTAGTAGACAGTCAATAACGCATCCACTGTGGCTCAACCTTTATCATTCTTCCTAAATCCTATATGGGTATAATAAATTTTCTGTTAAATAATATATATGATCTTAATTATCTTATTGATATGGAATTTGGATACTTTGAAGAATGCGAGTCAACAAATTTTAGGAAAATAAACAAGGTTTCGGAAACAAGGAAAAACGTAGAAATAAACTTAATAAGAGATTCGATCTCATTAATTAGATGGAATAAATCTGGTGATTTAGATATGAAAATTAATGTTGTTGTTTTGGAAGTGTGATAGGCCAATTAACCTGATAGAAACCGCAATAGCAGGCTGGTTTTGACAAAAATTTGGACAAGTTATCATATGGTCTATTGGAATAAATACTTTCAAACGTACCATTAAACTATAAAATTGACTCTCTTGTAGTAATAAATAAAGTTAATTAAGCATATATGCTAAGCTAGTAATTAATGTTAGAGATCCCATCTATCACTTGCTTGAAAGTATAAGCTAAGAGATCTTATGAGGTGATACTGGAAGTGTTTAGTTAAACATATTCATTGAGAGACAAATATTTTTTGTAGATTGGGTGGCGACCCGACACACCTACACACGACCACTCTCTTTGGTTTGCATGTTGCTGAAAGTAATCCGACTTGGATCTTTTTTTTTTTTGTGAAAGTAAACGAGAACGATTTCATTAATTCAAATCCGAGTACAAAGCAGTAGGATAAACGAGGGTGGCGAAAAGTTTCACTCCTCACAAGTTGACTCAGAACAAGACTCCCTAGCAATGAGATGGGCCATCATATTCGCGACTTGTTTAACAAAAGAAAGACGTGCATTCTGGAACAAATACAACAGATCTTTTACATCAATGGCTAGCAGATCAAAAGAAGATTCAATACCAAGCGAATAAACAGCTTGGACGAGCAGTAGAGAATCCGTTTCCAAATGAATGTAATCCTAACCTTTTAACTTGGTCCAACTTAGTGCCTCCCTAGTTGCAATGACTTCTACTTTTGAAGGGCAGTAGCACCCAGTCTTTTAGGTGCCCTTTGCTGCCAGGAAATGTCTGACTTCGTTCTCTTTGTTGATATTGTGGACATTTCTTAACCTAAATTTTTGTAAACATTTTTTAGACTAAGGTTGTGTTTCTTTTGCACCCTATAAAATTTGATACTCATTACCATTTCTGTTTGCTTACTTTTGCTATTCTCCTATTGGATTCAAATCCTTTAATAATTATAATAGATTAGACATTTAATTTTTCACCAAGGTGAAGTCCAGTATAATATAATAATATAGTGGTAAAGTTTTTGGATGGATATATAGTTGGTATGGGTGCGTTGTGAACCACTTATCTAGTTTATCATCTCAGTGCTCTAGTTCAGGCTACAGACTACACATCCAGCTTGAGAAAAATATTAATGTCCTCAACAATCTCAATCTTCCCAGAACATGTGATAATTGTTGACTATAAAAGTATAGTAGGTAAAACCTACAAGGTTAATTTGAACCTCTACTCTACTAGACAGAAGGATATTTCAATAATGTATTGCTTAATTAGCTAGCCCACAAGCCAAGCACCTTGTGCTCAAATGGCATGTAGTGGCCTCCCTCAAGTAAAAAGTCATGAGTTCGAGCCTCAGTGGAAGAGATATCGAAATTGACTCTTTGTGCTTCAACAGGCTGAGAAAAGTATAGATGAACACATACTACAATGTAATAGGGTGTAATAGGGTCAGTCGTATTCAAAAAAAAAAAAAAAAGCTACAAAAAAAGCTAGCCCACAAAAATTATTCCGCATGCACACTTAATAGAATGTATTGAATATAAACTTTATAAAACAATACATGCATAATCTCACTATAAATTTAACCTTTTAATTAAAATAGAACATGTGCTTTATTATCAAATAAAGAATTTGGATCTTCTGGTCTTGGAGAAATTCTTCTCCATCTTTGATCATGGCAACAATTTTGTTTAATTTGGGCTTCAATTCCAATAGTGACCAGGCCAATTTGTGTTGAACAAAGTTAAAGAATCTTGGTTGATAGGCCATGATTATATTTGAGCAAATTGAAGACTAAAATTAAATATGAATGGTCTATAGGTTGGTGAAGGCCTAATGTAGTCGTTAGTCAGCTTGAGAGATCCATAATTTCATATGCCTGATTTATGGAAAGTGCACAACCTTAATTTAATGTGCACTTAGGTGAAGTCTGTCTTGTGAGTTTAGCTAGTAAAAGATCATAAGAAGATAAATCTACCTAGATTGTCATTAGAATCTTAACTCAATAAAAGCGGGTGTGTAGGTCCCTATTGTTCACCAAAAAAAATGAAAGCAGGTGTGTAATAAATAATTAAATACAAATAGTATTTTCATTGTCTTATTTATTTCTCATGCATGATCACAAAGATAACATTCATGTATTACTAGTGAGATGAGATGTGTGAATGCAATGAATATACATTTCCCTCAACGACAAGATAAAATTCGTGTATTACTAGTGAGATCAGATGAGATAATATAATGAGTGAATGCAATGATCGAGTAGACATCTCCCTCAACGACAAGGTAAAATTCGTGCATTACTAGTGAAATGAGATGAGTGAATGCAATGAGTAGACATTTTCCTCAAGGACGAGATAAAATTCGTGTATTACTAGTGAGATGAAATGAGTGAATGCAATGAGTAGACATTTTCCTCAACAACAAGATATAATTCGTGTATTACTAGTGAGATGAGATAAGTGAATGTAATGAGTAGACATCTCCCTCATCAACGACGGGATAAAATTGGTGTATTACTAGTGAGATGAGATGAATGAACGCAATGAGTAGACATTTCACTCAAGGACGAGATAAAATTTGTGTATTACTAATGAGATGAGGCGAGTATACGCAATGAGCAAACATCTCCCTAATAACGAAAAATTAAAGCAGACTGAAATAATGTTAGTTTGAAGATTGTACTGGGCATGTAATAAGTAAATACAATTGCCCGTGACATACATAGATCGATGAGATGATAGCCATCCATCATTATTGCATGGACCATGGTCCACACAACTGTGTGGACCAAAAATAAAAAATATATTATTTTCGTACTGAAGGTACATTATTTTTGTACTGTAGGTACATTATTTTGAGTCATTTACTCACCGTGGAAATTGGGAAACATGGTTTCCCAAAACTAGGAGGAATTGGGATGATTCTCTAATAAGGGAAAAGAGCCTAACTGTTAGGCTTGATTGACTTTACAACAATGAGAATGAGCCTAACAGTTAGGCTCATTCATAGTTATTAAAAAAAAATCAAAATACCAGAAAATACAGAAACAAATACACATGTTATATAATAGTAGAATACTTTAGCAATTGGCCTGATTTTTTAAATTCACACGGCAATATTTTTTTTTTTTTTGAATGAACACGGCAAAAAATTTAGTTTTATTTTAGTTCAAAAAAAAAACATTGAAATGTTGGGATGAATAAAACAATAAATCCAATTTATATATCTAATAAATATAAATAGTTGGAGTTTAATTTTATGCAAATAATTTTTGAAGAAAAATTCAAATCGGTGTGTACCGCAATTAAGATGAACATCCAAACTATACTACTTAACAAATATATTGATGATTTGTTAATTATTGGCCTGATTTTTTAAATTCACATGGCAAAATTTTATTTTTTTTTGAATGAACACGGCAAAAAATTTAGTTTTATTTTAGTTCAAAAAAAAACATTGAAATGTTGGGATGAATAAAACAATAAATCCAATTTATATATCTAATAAATATAAATAGTTGGAGTTTAATTTTATGCAAATAATTTTTGAAGAAAAATTCAAATCGGTGTGTACCGCAATTAAGATGAACATCCAAACTATACTACTTAACAAATATATTGATGATTTGTTAATTATTTAATTAAACTAATTATTTATGATTGTAATTATTATATTAATGAATAGTAATAATTGTGTATAGTTAATTAATATAATTTTGATTTGTTAATGACTAAAAAGAAAAAAATTGAGTTATAATAAGATAAATATATAAAGTGGATTATCAAACTGCGAATTTGTGATACAATGTTTGCAATTAAATAAAAAATATACCCTACGAGTGATAATGTAACGCTGGGCACTGGTTTGAAGCATGAGTTCGTGCCTTACAGTAATTACATCGCCTTGTTGCTGTCGTATTCTCAAAGTCCATTTCATTTTGAAAGCGACGGGTTCATCGTTGGCCTGGGCGTGAATCTCGCGTAGCGGAAGAAGGTGGAAGTAGAATGAACTCACTTGTCCATTGAATTTCATTGCACGGGGGATAGAAATCAGCTGCATAACTGGCTATGTAATGTTCTATGGAGAACACATCTGGCACAAATGAGTCATACGTAACATTTTGAAGGCATGCTGCAATGATGTGCGCACAAGGTAAGGAGGTGTTGACGTTCCACTTTCCACAATCGCAGCTAGAGTCGTTCAAACAACCTTTATGAAATCGCAACAGGCGTTGTGTGGCATGCCGTCTTTGAAGAGCAACCCCGTATAATCCTGTTGAGTCATTATACATCTCAATGGTTGCATTGGACGCCTGTTGCTCTCGTTGTGCCAACTCTTCAACAACTTTCTTAGGCCAACGCAACCCTGCTTCCCGCATCCTTTGGCCAGCTGTTCTCCTATCTGCGAACATTATATTTATTTTATGGAAAGTGAGTCTGGCTAGCGCAGTCACTGGCAACATACGACAACCCTTGAGTGAATTGTTAAACGATTCGGATGAATTGGTTGTCATTAGCCCATAGCGGTGACCACCATCGTGAGACAATGCCCATTTCTCAGCGTCAATACTTGCCAGATAATTGTACACTGCAGGCCATTCAGCTCTCATTCTCTCCATCTTGTTCCCAAAATCTCTACGTGTGGTTGCAGTACCAGCTTCCTAGATTAATGCCCTCAAATTCCTATTCCTGTTCCGGGTCATGACGTTACTGCGGATGTGTCTAAGACAGTATCGGCGTTGGACTCGTGGCGGATGTAATGCAGGCGAATCCCGGAATGCCGCATCGATCCCAGCATGCCTATCCGAAATGATGCACATCGACTCATGATTGGGGAAGACATGTGTGGCTAGTAGTGTCATGAACCAAGTCCAGCTTTCCGCATTTTCAGAGTCAACAATTGAATATGCAACTGGAAAGATTTCCCGATTAGCGTTCATCCCGACTGCTAAAAGGAGGTGGCCTTTGTATTTTCCATACAGATGTGTTCCATCCACTACAATAACCAGGCAGCACAATCGGAATCCGTCAATCGCGGGCTTAAAAGCCCAAAAAGCATACAAGAAATCGCAGTACGGGGCTCCTTGGTTGGACTCCGTGTATTTGATTTCTACCACTGTGCCTGGATTTGTTGCCTGCACCGACTGCAAGAAAAGGGGCAGCTCTTTGTAGGAATCTCCAAATTTGCCGTACTCTTGTTCAATGCATTTTTGACGAGCGTACCAAGCCTTTCGATACGTCACGTCTAATCCGTACTCATTTTTCACATCGCTTTGTAACGTCACGTCTAATCCGTACTCATTTTTCACATCGCTTTGTATGTGTTTAACTTTGTACTGCGGATCGTCACGGATCTTATGCGTGACAAGAGCGGCAATAAGTTTGCTTCTGCACATTTTGTCGATATTCCTGTCATTGAAATCATGTCTGCATGTATGGGGACTAGTCATTTTTTTGATCTGCCATTCCCCGGTGGGCCCTTTCAATTTACTTGCACACAAAATCCAACAACACGGGTTTTCTTTCGACATATAGTTTCTACACACCACCCGCCAAGAGGCACCTTTTTTTGTGGGTGGATCGGAATCCTTTCCTTTCACGGACGTGGAGAATGCTAACAGCTGTTTCTAATTCGGCGAAGCTCGGGAAAACCATTCCGATCTGAAGCACCCCTGATTCAGGATCGTAAGACAGCAACCTATCGGGGTCCTCTTCTTCAAACCCGGTATTAAATGATACCGGGGCATGAAAATATGGGATCTCTGAATCAGCTACCCTGTTGCCCCAACTAGGTTGTGCATCCTCCTGTCTGACTTGTTGCAATGAATCAAAAGGGAATGTAAATTGATCATTGCAGTCATGAGTTGTAGCTCCTTCATTTGAACTGTCTGAGCCTGATACTAGCTCTTCAGATGAGCTAGTCTGTGATGACCCGATTTGCTCGGAGGTTTCTGGTAAGAACGTCTGACTGGAAGGTTGTTCTGTATTAATGGTTAGTGACTCCAAGAGATTTTCTTGACGAAAGAATTCGACATATGGTTCGTATGCACCAAAACCTGTGGAGGATGATTCGTGGCCGGCCAATAAAGCAGTGAATGTGTTCTGTGACGGTGAAGGGTTGTGAAGCTCTGGTGTAACATAGATGTGTAGCTCACCCATATTTTTTGTTTGGAATACAAAGTATTCCCACTCTGCATCATTGGTTATACGATATGCCATTTGCATTACACCCATTGGACTATCGATAAGGAGTCGGGAAGTAATTTGTAATATACAATCCGAACTTACTCCCATTGCATTCCGGATTAGATTGACCACATAAGGTAATCTGGAATTGACATGAATATTAGTGACCAACTGGGGGGGTAGTGTGTAATAAAGCTGAGGTGGTGTTGAATATTGACAAATTTCACCACCCCAAAAAATGAAGAATTGGCAATTGTTATCTGAAACATCCGCCATATTGTCTTAGAAGAATGTGGTAGGACAAGAGTTAGAGATTTTGGAGTTTGTTGTCTGTTTTGGAGTATGTTGTTTGTTTTGAAGACTTGATGAGTAGGTGTTGCATGGTATATATAAACACAAAGTACATGGCAATAAGTATTGAAAACTTGCTGAGTGAATGGAGGGAAAAAAATACTGAAAAAGCGTATAAAGGTTAGGTGAATTCTATTTGTCTCATTGAGCCTAACCTTTAGACTCGTTTAGTACATTTTCCCCCCTTTTATGTTGGTGTTATGAATTTTCAAACTTATCCAACAATAACACAAAAAAAGATGTCGAACAATTCCTTCATATTTAATATCATATATTTAATGTGTTAAGTTCACCATACACATTGTCATGAATGAAATATTTAACCGACCAAGGATAAATATTTTCAACTTGACATTGACCAATAACCATGAGCAGTACAACATTGTCTTCCATTGTGAATAAAACAACATCATCTGTTGTTTCAATTTTAAAATGCGTTGTTATTTCCTCCCACTGTTCTGCGAAAAAAGTTGTGTCAAAGTAAACCTCCATGTTTCGTGATCCAACTAGTAGTTTAAGCGTCTGACCAGAGAACGCATCTGAAACCCTAAGGAATGAAGCCAATTTATCCCTCTACAGAAACGTAATAAGGAAATTAATAAGTAAATAATACTTAGATGATAGATGATGAGGTAAAATATTATGATTGAATATTGTTCCTCACCGCAAGAGGTCTTGAGAAATCAGTATAGAATGAACGACATCTTTGCACATCAAGTGAATATGCTGGGGGCAGAGCAGACTTCGCCTTAACACGAATTCGGTCTAATGCACCAAAAAGAGTAATTAATTGTTCAAATAGTATGTAAAAAAATTGTTACAATGAGGCGACACATTAAAGTTTGTAGTTACCTGTCTGATGTGGGTAAGGGCGAGCAGGAATCTGGTTTGTAAAACGACGGTAGGGATACGTTTTGAAGTTGCCGAATACATCATAGAAGAAGGTTTCAAAAGTGAAGAAACCCGTATGTCGAAAAACCACCCTGTCTGCACGGCTTAACTCATTCGCCCTAATGAATTCAGCAATTCCTGTTGTAAAGTGCATGTTTTCAACAGAAACTTCTATTGCGAACCACGGACCATGTTTCAAAATGGCAGTTGTTGTCAAGTGCTGCATTAGATGTCGATACATGCATTGTGGAATTTTCTAAAATATATAAAGTTAGAAACTCGGTAGAATTATTAATTTTCTAAAGATTGACGTAAAATGAACAAAGTTACCATTGTCACACGCGATATAATTGTAACAGAAAACCATGCAATAGTAGATCTAGTAACGTCCGGCAAATGTTTTTGATCATTGCAAGCTACATCATACAAAATAATAGTTATAAATTAAATTTAAAATAATACGAAAACAAAAAATGAGAAAATATAAAATGACTCACGTGATGGAAGAAGAAGTGTTTGTAAGTTGTGTTGGAGGATGTCATACGTATAACGCTCGACATCTTGAAAATTTTGAAAATTTATTGGATCCGGCACATTTAGTCCTAACATATTCATATATTTTACACATGATAGAGGTGCAAAACAAATATATTCATCTCGCGATGTATGCTCTACAACTGCATACAATAATTTCCTTCCATTTAATGTGTGTGCGAAATAACGTTTGGTGTGGTTATAACTTTGACGGTTGAGGCATGAGACCTTCGAAAACTCTACAAATATATCCTTGAGTATTCACGGTACACAATCAATAAGTTCTTGAAATGATGACTCGACTATTCATGCAATTTAAATAGGGATGAGCGTAACTGAATGAGCCTAACTGTTAGGTTCATTCTCATTAGTTGAACTGAAATTTTTTTTAAAAAAAAACACGCGAATGAGCCTAACAGTTAGGCTCATTCAGGCCTCCTAACGGCATGTTTGGTTCGTGGAATAGGTCGGGAATGGAATACCATTCCCGGGAATAGACCTATTCCATTGTTTGTTTCGTCATTTTATTCCTGGGAATAGCATTCCCGGGAATGACCTATTCCCTTTGCAAGGGGAATAGCCATTCCTAGGGGACCCCCTAGTATTAGCTATTCCCAAGTATTTGGGAATAGCTTTTATACTATAGTACCAAAAATACCCTTTTTATTATATTATAATCCTTATATAAAATATTTGTTTATTTAAATATATATTTATTTATATATTAAAAATGTAATTAATAATAATAATAATAATAAATTTTTTTATTTAAAAAAAAAACTTGAAACTAAGATCAATTAAGACTCTTTTAAATGAATGAGTTTTTGCTCTTTAAAGCTTCCTCATCTTGTTGTTAATTTCAAAAGAGAAACAATGCTTCTCTTATATAGAGGAGCTCAAATGAGCTCCTCTTCATGAGTTATCAATGTGGGATCAAAAACTTTAATTTGTGTTTTAAAAAATTATTTTATATATAATTTTGTTTTGTATTATTATTATTATTATTATTCCTTTTTTCTTATTATTGTTATTAATATTGTTATAATTTTTATTTTATTATTACATAATAATAATAATATCATTAATAATAACATGAATGTCCTTATTATTATTATTATTATTATTATTATTATTATTATTACATATTTTATAGGGGTATTTTCGTCTTTTAAAATATATTTCATTTCTATTCCCTAAACCAACCAAACACTGTAATATAATTCCTAAAGTCCATTCCTTCCGCGAACCAAACAATAGAATACAATTCCTATTCTATTCCTTGCCTGTTCCATTCCTTATGGAATAGCATTCCTATTACCTCAAAATTCATTCCGTGAACCAAACGTGCTGTAAGTGTGTTGTCACTTCCACTTCCATTTTTCTTGTACTTTTAATCCTTATTTGAACTGAAATTTTCAAAAAAAAAAAAAAAAAAAGCACGCGAACGAGCCTAACTGTTAGGCTCGTTCAAGCCTCCTAAGTGTGTTGTCACTTCCACTTCCATTTTTCTTGTACTTTTAATTCTTATTTGAACTGAAATTTTTTAAAAAAAAAAAAAAAAAAAGCACGCGAGATTCGCGAATGAGCCTAACAGTTAGGCTCATTTAGGCCTCCTAAGTGTGTTGTCACTTCCACTTCCATTTTTCTTGTACTTTTAATCCTTATTTGAACTGAAATTTTAAAAAAAAAAAAAAAAAAAGCACGCGAACGAGCCTAACTGTTAGGCTCGTTCAAGCCTCCTAAGTGTGTTGTCACTTCCACTTCCATTTTTCTTGTACTTTTAATTCTTATTTGAACTGAAATTTTTTAAAAAAAAAAAAAAAAAAAGCACGCGAGATTCGCGAATGAGCCTAACAGTTAGGCTCATTTAGGCCTCCTAAGTGTGTTGTCACTTCCACTTCCATTTTTCTTGTACTTTTAATCCTTATTTGAACTGAAATTTTAAAAAAAAAAAAAAAAAAAGCACGCGAACGAGCCTAACTGTTAGGCTCGTTCAAGCCTCCTAAGTGTGTTGTCACTTCCACTTCCATTTTTCTTGTACTTTTAATTCTTATTTGAACTGAAATTTTTTAAAAAAAAAAAAAAAAAAAGCACGCGAGATTCGCGAATGAGCCTAACAGTTAGGCTCATTTAGGCCTCCTAAGTGTGTTGTCACTTCCACTTCCATTTTTCTTGTACTTTTAATCCTTATTTGAACTGAAATTTTCAACAAAAAAAAAAAAAAAGCACGCGAACGAGCCTAACTGTTAGGCTCATTCGCGAACGAGCCTAACTGTTAGGCTCATTCAGGCCTCCTAAGTGTGTTGTCACTTCCACTTCCATTTTTCTTGTACTTTTAGTCATTATTTGAACTGAAATTTATAAAAAGAAAAAAAAAAAAAAAGAAAGCACGCAAATGAGCCTAACTGTTAGGCTCATTCAGGCCTCCTAAGTGTGTTGTCACTTCAAAGTTGTGAAAACACAATTCATATAGAGTTCTTCAGACTAATAATATATAGTATAGCCTATATATACTCGTCCTATATCTCATATTTGCGGATTTTCATTTCAAAAGAGCTGTTAGTACTTGGCAGTCCGAGCAAACTCTTTCATTTATCAAGTTCATCCATTCTATACCAATTTCAAGCAAGTCGATTTACATTAATGGTAATAATTTTATTTATATATATATTTTTTTAATTTTTGCTTAACAACAATTTTCATTATAGGGAAAGAAAACTTATGTTGTATTCGTTGGTCGTTGTCCCGGAGTATATGACAATTGGGAGGACGCAAAATCACAAGTTCATCGATTTAGTGACAATTTATATAAGTCTTTCCCATCTAAAGATGAAGCTATTTCCGCTTTTAATACCTTCAACCAAAGGCAACAAAATTCATCTGCATCATTTGTTGGCGAAAGTAATGCGGCTTCGACTTCATCTTCACAAAATTCAACCGCTGCTGGAAATAATTCAAGCCCATTAGAACCTGTGGAAATTTTATCAGGTGTTCAGAATGAGTTATCGCGCGAATTTAGAAGAATCGATGCGATAATAGAAGAATTTAAGCAAATGTGTCGAAAATAATGTTCTCATGTACGCATTTAAATAAATTTCAGGAAAAAAGGAGAAGAATGAGCCTAACTATTAGGCCCGTTTAGGCTGTGACTTGTCACTTCATTTGAGCGTTAAATGCTGGCTGGGTTTCCATGTTAAATTTAATTACACCGAAGTAAAAAAAATAAAATAAAAGCCTCGAAATATATTTTAAAAAAAAAGAAGAAAAAGAACGAGCCTAACTGTTAGGCTCATTGTCTGAATCCTATATAATGCATGCACAATGGCAATGCCCGAACTATCACTTGGAAAAAATTCTGAACATTGTTTGCATTTACAAATCCTTATTATCAGTAACAAAATGGATATGTTTGCATCCTTTAGTTTTGAGGAGGTTCCACACGTCGTGGAAGGTGATACAATTTCGTATTTTCTACACACAATCCATGGTCGTCACTACAGCATTTTCAAAATCAGTAGACAACGATCGCATTCGAAATATACCCTAACCATTGCACAAATGTGGTTAGTTCTCATGAAAGTGATGGGTTTCGAACGAATATTCCCATCAAATATCAATACTCCACGGCGTGCAGAACAATTCCTCAACAGTTTTCTGCAAGGGTCGATCAACTTCAATCTCGGAAGCATTAGCAACCGTCGTACGGATTCAATTACATATATATTATTCATTTGTAATTGCAACATGTTTTGTGATCTAATTTTTTAATTTGTTTTAAATGTAGCTTCTTTCTGTACACGGACAGTCGGTCATCCTCGCCTTATATGTTGGAATTTCCCAAATGCATGCATTTACACCTCCTTCAACACGTAAACCGTACTGCTCAACTCTTTCATGGGCATGCAGACCCGTGGGAATTACTTGTTGAAGATATGGATTTGTATCGCGGCTGTGAGGATTTCATTGACGCGCATGGACTCCAAGAGGATGATGTTTTAATATTTAGACACGTTGGTTATTTTAAATTTCATTTTTTTTGTGATACGAAATAAAGAACAACTAGATCTGCCCGAGGCACATGGCGATGGTATTGAGCGCCAACCCGCCGAGGATGGGGAAGCTATCTTCATACCAGCCACGTCCAGCATTAATTTAGATGTTGGATTGACTACGCTTTCAGGTTGTAGGACGTTGGCGATTGATTTTATTGAATTCTGTAACGACGAATCAATCCTCAGTAACTTCATTTTCTGGACCGAGTCTGAGGGTGACACTGTTGACGTTAGATACGACACTTTCACCCTTACGTTCATAAATGTTTGAGAGTTGATCAACTACGGTGAACAACATGCTTTCCTCAGACGTATTCTATGTAGGCATCGCAATGTTATCAGGTACTTGGTGTTTTTCAACTATGACGTTGGAGAGGTTCACCTGATAGAATTCGACAAGTGCGGGATGGAAATAATGACGGATGATTTGTACGACTTCACTATTGAAGAGTATGCAAATGCCGATGCTGGTTTGTAATAACATAATGTTGTAATTTGGAGTTCTTTTTTATTCGTGCCTGATTTTTAATTTCCTTTTTTGTCTTCAATAATAATAATAATAATAATAATAATAATAATAATAATAATAATAATGTCTAATAATAATAATATTATTATTAATAATGTCTAATTTCATAATTTTAGAGACCACTGGCAATATTATAACCTATGTTAACAGTTTCATGCCAATATATGTGCTAAAATGCCATAATTTGCACCTTAATAATAGTAAGCATATATTACTATTCATAACACAAAGTTAATTGCAACTAACCAAATCGTATGCATTTTCATAGGAAGATTTAAGATTAGAGAAAATGTATCATGTAGTAATAAACCTAGCTACACTACTGCTACATCCGTGTGAGTTACGGGTACCTACAAACATGAAAGACGTGAATCCAATTAATATTTTAACACCTACAATGATGGAAATCGTGAATATAATTATATATACCTTTGACGGGGATGTGTTCCACATTGTGTTGGAAATGTTATTCGGGTCGATTTTCGTAGCTGTTGCGGCTGCTGTGGCTCCTGTACGTCGAGGAACTCATCACTATTCGGCATACCACCTTGACTAGGAAGTTCGCCTACAACAAAATCTCCTACTGGGTGGGGCCAAGGTGAAATGTTGTATGCGGGACGATTTAGATGTCCAAATTGCGGGTCCATAGTTGGTGGTGCATTATAGTAGGATGACCCCGGCTGTGAGGGATCATACACTTGACTCGCCGGGGTATACGGGGAGAACCCACCAAAGCTACCCTGTGAATGTGGATAGCAATAGGTAGTGCTAGGGCATGAACTGGTGCCCTGCTCCCAAGCAGTAGAATGGCTACTACCGTCGATCTCAACACCACTGGTAAATGCCTGGGGCTCACAGTTTTGCTCATCGGCTCGGTATGGAACGGGCACAATGGCGAGTGCGTTCACATCCTCAAACCCGCCATCATCATCATCTGCATCATGCCGGTGTTGGTTTGCCTCAGCTTGCTCCGCCTGGTTGATCGCACGCATACGCCTACCACCACGCCCGGGTTCGCCTTTCACGTTCCCTCTCCGTCGTCGCACATTTGGACGTCGATCTTGCACCTCTGGCGCATCATACGGTGCATCATTGAATATATAGGGGGGGGGGACGTCCACAAAGTAACCATACCCGGCACGCACTATATGCTCGCGTGTGCTAACATGTATTTGCTGAAGTCTTTGAATAGCTTGCGCCCCGTCAACGGGAACCTCTCTAGAACTTATATGCAAATCACGGAGGAAGTGCATCTGCATGAAATATACAACACATCATCACATAAGATATTTATCATTTCACCATTACTAATCACTGTTTTAAAAAATAAAACTTTAAACCGCTATTAAACATACTAACCGCATCATTTAATGACGCACCACATTGGACATAANGATTTGTACGACTTCACTATTGAAGAGTATGCAAATGCCGATGCTGGTTTGTAATAACATAATGTTGTAATTTGGAGTTCTTTTTTATTCGTGCCTGATTTTTAATTTCCTTTTTTGTCTTCAATAATAATAATAATAATAATAATAATAATAATAATAATAATAATAATGTCTAATAATAATAATATTATTATTAATAATGTCTAATTTCATAATTTTAGAGACCACTGGCAATATTATAACCTATGTTAACAGTTTCATGCCAATATATGTGCTAAAATGCCATAATTTGCACCTTAATAATAGTAAGCATATATTACTATTCATAACACAAAGTTAATTGCAACTAACCAAATCGTATGCATTTTCATAGGAAGATTTAAGATTAGAGAAAATGTATCATGTAGTAATAAACCTAGCTACACTACTGCTACATCCGTGTGAGTTACGGGTACCTACAAACATGAAAGACGTGAATCCAATTAATATTTTAACACCTACAATGATGGAAATCGTGAATATAATTATATATACCTTTGACGGGGATGTGTTCCACATTGTGTTGGAAATGTTATTCGGGTCGATTTTCGTAGCTGTTGCGGCTGCTGTGGCTCCTGTACGTCGAGGAACTCATCACTATTCGGCATACCACCTTGACTAGGAAGTTCGCCTACAACAAAATCTCCTACTGGGTGGGGCCAAGGTGAAATGTTGTATGCGGGACGATTTAGATGTCCAAATTGCGGGTCCATAGTTGGTGGTGCATTATAGTAGGATGACCCCGGCTGTGAGGGATCATACACTTGACTCGCCGGGGTATACGGGGAGAACCCACCAAAGCTACCCTGTGAATGTGGATAGCAATAGGTAGTGCTAGGGCATGAACTGGTGCCCTGCTCCCAAGCAGTAGAATGGCTACTACCGTCGATCTCAACACCACTGGTAAATGCCTGGGGCTCACAGTTTTGCTCATCGGCTCGGTATGGAACGGGCACAATGGCGAGTGCGTTCACATCCTCAAACCCGCCATCATCATCATCTGCATCATGCCGGTGTTGGTTTGCCTCAGCTTGCTCCGCCTGGTTGATCGCACGCATACGCCTACCACCACGCCCGGGTTCGCCTTTCACGTTCCCTCTCCGTCGTCGCACATTTGGACGTCGATCTTGCACCTCTGGCGCATCATACGGTGCATCATTGAATATATAGGGGGGGGGGACGTCCACAAAGTAACCATACCCGGCACGCACTATATGCTCGCGTGTGCTAACATGTATTTGCTGAAGTCTTTGAATAGCTTGCGCCCCGTCAACGGGAACCTCTCTAGAACTTATATGCAAATCACGGAGGAAGTGCATCTGCATGAAATATACAACACATCATCACATAAGATATTTATCATTTCACCATTACTAATCACTGTTTTAAAAAATAAAACTTTAAACCGCTATTAAACATACTAACCGCATCATTTAATGACGCACCACATTGGACATAANAGCCTACCATGGGTATGGTACCATACCCGATATGCATCAGTTGCATAGGGATTGTTAACCCTATCCATTGGGATGATGAAACCCTGACGTTGTGTCCAGAAATACAAATAGTCAGCGTGTTTTTCGGACCAATCGAAATTGCCAGATCGGCCGTTAAGCGCGTGTAATTCCTAACTGTACTGGACTTGAATGGGGACATCTTGTATGCAGCTGAATTGCATGCAGAACCGGTCTGGATAGTAGTTCTCGACGATATAAAAAAATATCAACGGAACTCGAGCTATCCAAATCGCATGACCAACAGTGCAGTAGTCAGGCAATTCAGGCAACAAAGTTGTATAAGGCTCGAACACAAATTGCAAAATACATAAATAAATAGATTTGATGATTAAGACTTGACCTATGATTATATAAATAATTACGTATACAAGAATTATACGAACGTACCATCTCTTGGTTAACGCGATCCAATTGATCGCGATATGTACGAATCACGTGATTGGGTACATCACCCCAGAAATGTGGACATATCCACCTATATTTGTAAGAACAACTCATTAAAACATCTCATAAGAACTTAAACACCAAGTGAATTCTATTCGTTTAAAATAAAATTTAAATATATTACAACTAACCTGGCACCAGCTGGTAAACCGTGAAAATTTTGATGCGGTATAATGGACTCTGGCCTAACCAAAGGGAGTCTCTCCCATGCCCAAAGTTGGAGCAGCACCGTACAACCACCGACTTTGGAAGTATTGTGGTCAGCTCCTTTACACAACCCCCTATACAGGCATGCTAAGACAGCTGATCCCCAGCTGTACTGGCCACAAGCCTCAAAATCTTAAATAAAATCCAAGAAGGACAAATTGACGCACATATTACCCGATTCAGGAAAAAGAAATCCACCTAGCAAATGCATCAAATGAAACCGCGTAGCAACTTGGACATCTTCATCTGTGCTATTCGCGGTTAGCTGTGGAACTTGTGAAATTGCAGTGGAATTTGTTTTGGACTCCGTCAGGAATTTATCTAAGGGAGTAAATCCCAACAAACGCTTACACATTTCTTTCCATTCTGGGATAGAACGTTTAAGACGTCCTGTTACAGCAAGTCCGTCCACCTTAAGGCCAAATAACACTTCAACATCTTGAAGTGTTATACCTACCTCCCCAAACGGTAGGTGAAAGGCGTGAACCTCCGGTCGCCAACGCTCAATTAATGAAGCAATCAATGAATGGTCCAATCTTATTTGTTCAAGATATGATACGCCATATAACCCAGCCAGGCGCAAGTAATGGATCATCCTTTCATCGCTGGGTACTACTGCTTGGCCACCGTAACGACACGGTTTAATATGTGCATTAAAATCTCGGTTCGTCCATATGAATCTGGACCGATGCCTTGGCTGAAATGTTAGAACTGAAGGATCTATGGATCCAGGATGCAATGACCTTCGTGTACCCATAACTGTAAAAGATAACGAAAATATTATATGCACTTATTCTAATTAATAAATCACAAATCAATCATGCGATTCTAAATTGCAAATTAGAGATAGTTGTACTTCAATAATCGTAATTGTTAGGAACAAGCCTAACTTTTAGGCTCATTCAATGAATGAACGAGCCTAACAGTTAGGCTCATTGACTCATTCAATGAAATGAATGAACGTTCATTGAATTAGGCTCTCTACTAATTATTATATTCTTTACTGAATAACTAAAAAAAAAAACCTTGTTTAATTCAAATATAAATTAATCCTCGTTCGGAATAATAAATCTTGTTTAATTAAATTATTAACTAATTAAAATAGTAATTAATCTTTCATTCAGAATATTGTACACATTAAAATCATTTAAATTAAATAAACAACTAATTAAACTAAAGTATTGTATAAATAATTTCTTAATTATTAGTTTACATAACTAATTCAATTGAATATTATTTAATTACAATTAAATCATTTTAATGTTTAAACTTTAATCTTTACTAATTATTATATACTTTAATAAATAACTAAATAAATTAAATCTTTTTTAATTAAAATATAAATTAATATTTGTCCATACTATTAAATCGTTTTTAATTAAAATATTATTTAATCTTCATACGAAATACTATATTCACATTAAAATTATTTATATTAAATAAATATTATAATGAAACTAAAATATTAAATAATTAATATCTTAATTATTTATTTAAAAAACTAATTAAATTGGTTTTTACTTAATTACATTTAAATCATTCTAATGCTTAATTATATACTTTAATAAATAACTAAATAAATTAAATCAGGTTTAATTAAAATAAAAATTAATATTCGTTATATACTATTATGTATCTTTTTTGATTAAGATATTAAATAACTAAAATATTAATTAATCTTCTTAATTAAAATATTAATTAATAAATAACTAATGAAACTAAAATATTGAATAATTAAATTCTTAATTATTTATGTTAGGAACATAATGTATTAGGTTTTGATGATACCAAAAATGTAATTTAGAATCCCCTAAAGTCTCGAAAGATAGGAATCAATGTAAGTTCGACAAGTAAACTAAGAGCGAAAATACAACCGGGTAACTTGAGCTCAACTCGGAAAATATTTAAGCTTGAGGTAAACTTGTATGAACATCTTAGAAGAATCGTGTTGTAATTTCATAGATAGATCAGTAGAAGGCACGAGACGACACTGGAGGAATAAGGGTCTGCGAGACATCAACTAAGTCTCGAGACATAAGCAGAGTTCGAGAGGTAGTACCTCTCGATACAACCATCCAGTTGGAGACATAAGCAGAGTTCGAGAGGTAGGACCTCTCGATACAACAATCCAGTTCGAGACATAAGCAGAGTTCGAGAGGCAGGACCTCTCGATACAACAATCCAGTTCAAGACATCATCTTTGGTCTCGATAAACTGACACTTCTCCAAAAGGTTAAATGACAGTCAGGAAGCATGAATAAAGTTTGGAGAAGAAAAATACCATGGAGATAAAATATTAAGGAGGTGCCAGAAGTGGATGCCACATCAGAATTCCACAACAAACGGAAAGAAGGTGCACCAATCCAAAGTCGGTCTTATTCCCTAAAACGAGGATCAATGGGAATTTAAAAAGAGTAACTTTTACCAAAAGTAGCAAGTGGAGCATGGACTCAAGAAAGTGGATTATGGAATATCCACTATCAAACAAAAGGTTCAAGTTACAAGACCACCACTCCATGAAGAATGCTGAAAAGATGCAAGTCCCATACACATCATGGGAGACAAATTTCAAACGGAATAATTTTCCCTCCAACGGAATTATTCCTCAACTCTCATATAAAAAGGACGTGAAGACACAAAGCGAAAAAAAAAAAAAGGGGTTACAGAGTTGGAAAATTCGAAAGAGGTGTCTGACTCAAACGTTCAAGTGCAAGTGCTAAAATTGGAATATCATCCTGATATTCAAAAACAGCGAGAAAACACATCTTAGTGTTTGAGAGAGTTACATAGCTTAAACTGCTACACATCTAGAAGGTGACCGAAGCTGCTCTACATCAAAGTTTATTCAACGATAGCTTGTGGTCAGATTGGAGCTTGTTACATTCAACTGTGACAACCAAAATTCCTTGCTTTGGATTAAGCAAGAGAGGCGGAGTAACCTGGCAGCTGTCTAGTGAAGATCCTGAGGCTTGAGGCGGGCTTGGTGATCAAAGCTCAAGTGCTCGATAGGTGGAGTAACAAGAAGCGGGGCGAAAAACCTGAGGCTTGAGGCGGGCTTCGTGATCAAAGCTCAAGCGCTCGATATTGTACTAAAAGGGAAGTTTTAGTGCAATCCTTCCAGGGAGTTTCTGGAAGAAGAGTGGACGTAGGCGGGTTGGCCGAACCACTTAAAAATCTCTCTCGCATTTACTTTCTGCATTTATCTCTCGCTAACCTCTCGATTGCACTACATATAAACACACCTCTCGAACTAACTCAAACTCGTGCTAACTAAAAGGGGATAACTTTTCCGCTGCGCATAAAACTTTGTCTTCATCTTGTGAGATATCGGACCTAAACATCCTAAGTCCAATACACACGAGAGGTCGAAAAAGATTTGCAAAATCTTATACAAGTCTATTCCCCCCCCCCCCCTCTAGACTTGTACCCCATCCCCTTGGGACCAACAATTGGTATCAGAGCAAGTTCTCTGATCGATATAAATCTTCGTTTATATTGCCTAGAGATCCTTCTTTGAAAAATCTTTTGAAAAAATTTTCAAAGCACGAGATAATTTTTAAAATGGACAGCATGTTGTCGAGACATCTCCTTTTTGATCTTAGCAGGTTCGATGACTGGAAAACACGCATGCTTGCGTATCTATCAGCCCTCCATGATGAGATGGCCGAAGTGATAACATCTGGACCAGTCAAGATCATGATGATAAACACGGCTGCTGAGCAAACCAGGGATACACCAAAGTATGTCCCCAAACCTAGGGAAGAATGGACAAGTGATGATAGGAAGAGAAACAACCTGGACAACATTGCCAAGGATATTCTCTTCAGAGCTATAGACGAAACCATCTTCCCAAAAGTAAGAAAGTGCAAAACGGCGAAAGAGGTATGGGATACTTTGATGTTAATTGGTGAAGGTGACGAACAGGAAAAGGAGAACAAGCTCACTGGTTGTAGCTTTTAGGTACACGCAAATACCCGGAGTATTCCGGGGTTATCGATCCACAGGGAATGGTTGGTCAAGCACTAACTCGGATTGATTCTTGTGAAGCTA
>NC_044923.1:18410908-18412115 GCF_003576645.1 Ipomoea triloba | reverse complement strand
TTGAAGAATGGAGAAATGAGGGGTATTTATAGTTGGGTAAAGGCAGGGGCAAAATTGGAATTTGGACTGCAGAATTCTCGCGCATGGTCAACGATTTTCGCCGCGGCGAGCCTAATTCTCGCCGCGGCGAAAGTCCAAAAATCCGGGCAGTGTGAAAATGGACAATAGGCGTCTGTTTCAGGACGCAGACAGACGCCTATTGTGCTCCTCCAGAATTTCAGCCGAGTCTTCCACTTTCTCTTTTTGCTTTTGGCTCCATGTTTTATGCCTCTTTTTGCCTTCTTTCATTTGTCTTTTGCTTCCCACTCATCACATCATTCCACCAAATCATGTCTTCCACCTACTTGGTGCAATTAAATATACACATACAAAACAAGATTATAAATGCCACTACAAAATATTAATATTATGCTCAATTATCAAATCTTCATCATCTTTGGTCAAATAATAATTATTTATCACAATGAAGAAATTCAATATTATTAAGAACATAATATTAATATTTAGTGGTAGAAATGGATTTAAATATGGGGTAAAAATATGACCAAATATACTCTTATCACTCACCGTGGCCATGAAGAAGTTTGAGGACTTCAAGATGAAGCCAGGGGAGAGCATCGATAGTATGGAATCTCGTTTCATGAAGCTATCAATAGAGATCAGTGATCTCGAGAAGGAGATTCCACAAAAAGAGCTAAACCTGAAGGTCCTACGAGGCCTTACCAAGGAGTGGGAAATGAAGGTGATCACAATGCGTGATCACAGGGATTTGAAGAACACCACAACCGACCAACTGTTCAGAGATCTCAAAGCCTTCGAATTTGAGATGTTTCCGAGAGATGAGGACGTGGTGGACAGACGGAATGTGGCACTAGTTGCTGATCAACCATCTACCTCCTCAAGGTCAGATCCTAATCCCACTGATTTTTTATCAGACGAACAGTTTGCTTTCTTCATGAGAAAATTCAGGAAGTTCATGAAGAAGACACCGGAAAGCAATACAAGTTCACCTTCCTCCTCAAGAAGGAAAAATGAGAGATACACATCCAGAAGAATGGAGGAAGAAGATCAAGGTCTATGCTACAACTGCAGGAGGCTAGGGCACTTCAAGGCTGAATGCCCTTACCCACCAGTAAGCAAACATCAAGGTCAGGAAGGCAAGGATTCCAGAAGAAAAGAGGAATCCAGAGAGAGGCCAGCCAAAGGT
>NC_044923.1:18410103-18410655 GCF_003576645.1 Ipomoea triloba | reverse complement strand
GTCTCGAAAGAGAATTCGGAGCTAACTCTCAAAGTAAGTGAGTTAGAAGCCAAAGTAATCCTACTGGCTGAAGAGTGCAAAGCTCGAGAGACCAGAGAGCTTAATCTTAGAAAGGTCATAGCATCATACACTAATTCCTCCAAAGCTATGGAGAAAATGGTAAATGATCACAGACCTACTAGTGATAGAACCGGACTAGGGTTCCGTCAAGACTATCTCTCGAGAGATAAACAGACCAATGGTTTGGGAACTCCAAATAATGGAGGATCTCAACCCAAACCAAACAATGGTCATAAAAGACCAACAGAAAAGACCAGAGTAGCTATTCATAAACCGTCCCTATACACCAGCAATGGAAAGTATAGGAAAGCTACGAAGAATGGCCGGGTAAACAATATCGAGAGATCACCTTGCTATCTCTCGCAAGGCCATTCCAAGTACAAAAAGAGCTACATTCCATATAATGCGCCTCAAGGCAAATATGGAAGGTCTGAGATCCACAGAGTTAGGAACTCACGGATGGAGAAAGGCAGACTCTATCCATCTAGTGAG
>NC_044923.1:18404795-18409067 GCF_003576645.1 Ipomoea triloba | reverse complement strand
AACAGAACTCTCAAGGAAGCTGCAAGGACCATGCTCTCGCAAGCCAACATATCTCAAGGATTTTGGGCAGAAGCAATCAACACAGCATGCTATACCCAAAATCGGTCCTTGATCGTGAAAGGAGCTGGAAAGACTCCATATGAGTTGTGGAATGGAAGGAAACCGAATGTAAACTACTTCCACACATTCGGGTGCAAATGCTATGTCCACAACAATGGGAAGACTCAGCTAAGGACTTTTGATGAAAAGGCAGATGATGGAGTATTTCTGGGATACTCATCGACAAGTAAAGCATTCAGAGTCTTCAACAAGCAGAGACTGGTGGTTGAAGAATCCATACATGTTTCTTTTGATGATGGAGCATCGACATATCAATCATCAAAGCCAATGGAAGCAGCTGAGGAAGATCAGCCAGAGTCTATCGAGAGATCAAACTTACCTCTCGAAGACAAGCAGTCGATAGTTCGAGACGTAGCGGAACTCCAGTCAGAATCAGATGATGAAGAGTCTACAAAGAAGAAAGCTCCTGACTCAGTTGATCCAATCCAGTTCATAGATGTTCAACCCACATCTCAACCTTCAACGGAAGTATCAACTGAGGAGCCACAACCTGACCTAAGATGGCTGAGAAGTCACCCTGCTGATCAAGTAATTGGAGATGTACGTGACAGAGTTCGGACCAGATCAGCATACAGAGAAAGCATGCTTGCTTGCTTTCTATCACAAATAGAGCCTAAAGTGATCGATGAGGCTCTATGTGATCCAGATTGGGTGCAAGCCATGCAAGAGGAACTTCATCAGTTTGAACGGAACGATGTTTGGGAACTAGTTCCGAGACCTCATCATCAGAATGTCATTGGTACAAAGTGGGTTTTCAGAAACAAGATGAATGAGGATGGAGTCATTATTAGGAACAAGGCCAGACTTGTTGCCAAAGGCTATTGTCAAGAGGAAGGAATAGATTTTGATGAAACCTTCGCTCCAGTGGCACGTCTCGAAGCCATACGCATCTTTCTCGCATATGCCGCCTTCAAAGACTTTAGAGTATATCAAATGGATGTCAAGAGCGCTTTTCTGAACGGACTTCTCGAAGAAGAGGTGTACGTTGAACAACCTCCGGGTTTCTTGAAGGACGTGGGAGCTGACAAAGTATACAAATTAAAGAAGGCACTTTACGGTTTAAAACAAGCTCCGAGAGCTTGGTATGATACCTTATCCTCTTTTCTACTTCAGTGTGGGTTCACCAAAGGCCTAGTGGACAAAACACTGTTTAGAATTAAGAATGAGGATCACATCTTACTGGTGCAAATCTATGTGGACGATATCATTTTTGGAAGCACCAATTCAGACTTGTGCGAGAAGTTCTCCAGGTTGATGAAAGGGAAGTTCGAGATGAGCATGATGGGAGAACTAAACTACTTCCTTGGATTACAAGTGAGACAGCTTAAGGAAGGTATCTTCATCAATCAGGAGAAATACACCAAGGATCTGCTCAGAAAATACAATATAGAAGGGAAATCCTCAGTCAAAGTACCCATGGGAACCTCTCTACGTATCGATGTCGACAGTGAAGGTCGAGAGGTCGATCAGACTACTTATCGAGGTATCATCGGATCTCTTCTCTATTTAACTGCTAGTAGACCAGATATATCCTTTGCAGTAGGTGTATGTGCTAGATTTCAGGCAAGTCCTAAGGAAAGTCACTTAAATGCATCTAAAAAGATCCTTAGATATCTCAAAGGTACGCAAAGTGTTGGACTTTGGTATTCGAGAGGTGGATCTTTCGAACTTATGGGTTATTCAGATGCGGACTTTGCCGGTTGTAAAATAGATCGAAAGAGCACATCAGGGACATGTCAGTTTCTAGGTGGAAGACTTGTCTCATGGTTTAGCAAGAAACAGCATTCGATAGCTACAAGCACCGCTGAGGCAGAATATGTAGCAGCTGGAAGTTGCTGTGCTCAGGTTTTATGGATGAAGCAACAACTACTGGATTATGGTGTTGAATGTAAAGAGGTTAAGATCATGTGTGACAACACAAGTGCTATAGCTATCACTCAGAATCCAGTGTTACATTCAAGAACAAAACACATTGATATCAAGTATCACTTCATCCGAGACCATGTTGAGAAAAAGGATATAACTTTGGAATACGTTGCAACGGAGGAGCAACTAGCAGATATTTTCACAAAAGCGTTATGTGAAAATAGATTTTCTCAACTAAGGTTAGAATTGGGAATGATAGAATTGGGATGAATGGTCAAATCTTATCTTCTTGTATTTAGTGCCATGAACTGTTTCGCATGTGAGGAGCGGTTTCATCAACTTTATGGCAGCTTTGGAGTTACACAAGCATTGAATGGTCATTCATATCGCATCCCGTGACTCAACAGTGGTAACCTTTTTGGGCTATAAATAGAAGGGTTTTCTCATCAGTTTATGTCATCGACTTCTTCATGGAGAAGAAGAAAGGAAAAGACGATGTACCGTTCTGGTATAGAGGGAGAAAATCAGCAACGAAGTCCAAAGACTTTCAAGGAGAGAACTATCCAGAATCAACGAAGGGTGAACAGATTGCGGAGCTTCCTGATAATCCAAGCCAGCATCCTATTCCCATCCAAGGTGAATGGATCCCCAAATACGAGGAGATCCACAACGATGGGATACTGGAGTCAGGAGAAGAGTCTTGCACAAGTGGGACTCCTACCGCTGCACATTCTGGAAAAGGACCTCCCTCAACCAAATGGAGAACCAAGGGAAAGGGAGATGAAGCCTGTGAGGAAGGCAGCAGCGGAGAGAAGAACAAGAAAGGGAGTAGCCACCCCTAGTTCTGTTATTAGAGAAATAGGACTTTAGATGGCTAGTTCCTGCTCTAACGATAGATTCCTATTAGGCTAACCAAGGCCAAACAAAAGTTTCTATGGAATCTATTAAGATATTGATTCATTTGTAATGTTTTCGAAAATCACTAAATGAACTTAAGGAAATGTTCCAAGTGATATCTTCTTTTGATGAATCAATCTTGTCTCCATATCGCAATCTGTGTTCGAAAGGTAGTTCGAGAGGTACATGTTCAGTTTGCCTGTCTGCGTTATGTCTCGAAAAAGGGTAGTTCGAGAGATCACTTCAAAAGATATCAAACTGACTATCTACGTATCTCTAAATGGAGGAATAAGGAGGGTTAGGGATCAATCACTCAGGGGGAAGATCCTTAACCACAGGAGTGCTTAGATGGAGGAATAAGGAGGTTTAAGGATCAATCACTCAAAGGGAAGATCCTTAAACTAGCAAAGTCGAGAGTTTACCTTCGAGAGGTAAAACAAATGAGTTCAACGGACATATGTGGGTTGGCTAATGTTGGGCATTAATGTTAGCCACGTGGTCTTCGGTTATTGACGGTTTTTCCGCTCTTAAAGGCATTATCTTGATAAGTGGGAACATGCCTATATAAATATCATCTCTTTATATCCCACTATCCAAAAACCGCATTATACTTTACCAAAATACCCTTACCATATCTTACATACATAACCGTTATAAAGGGTATTTCTGACCTTTAAATTCTTTTAAATTAACCGGGATCCGTTATCGGGTCAAGCTCTCAACCCTACCCATATATCCAACCCGAACCCACATGATATAAAAGCCAAATTCTTCTTCCTTACCCGGATTNACTCAAAGGGAAGATCCTTAAAGTAGCAAAGTCGAGAGTTTACCTTCGAGAGGTAAAAGAAATGAGCTCAACGGATATATGTGGAATGGTTAATGTTGGGCATTAATGTTAGCCACGTGGTCTTCGGTTATTGACGGTTTTTTCCGCTATTAAAGGCATTATCTTCATAAGTGGGTACATACTTATGTAAATATCATCTCTTTATATCCCACTATCCAAAAACCGCATTATACTTTACCAAAATACCCTTACCATATCTTACATACATAACCGTTATAAAGGGTATTTCTGACCGTTAAATTCTTTTAAATGAACCGGGATCCGTTATCGGGTCAAGCTCTCAACCCTACCCATATATCCAACTCGAATCCACATGATATAAAAGCCAAATTCCTCTTCCTTACCCGGTTTCAAGCTCAAACCGAATACCCAAAACCCCCAAATCCTAAACACTGTACACATTCCCTCCAAAACCTCAAACCTGTCAACAATGGCGTCCGAATCCTCCACTTCAACCTCATCTTCCGACGCATATCAGAGGGAGTTGCTACACATTCGCTCTCAGATCAAACAAGTCAAGGCGGGGAGTATCCTTGACA
>NC_044923.1:18401469-18404391 GCF_003576645.1 Ipomoea triloba | reverse complement strand
CAAAAGGAAAGCCCCAGCCAAGGAGAAGGAATCTGATGATGAGCCTCTGGATACCCTGGTCAAGAGGGTTGCCGTTTCAAAGAAGGCTAAGAAAGCCAAAACCATCGCCATTACTCAGATTCGAGAGGTAACACCCTCAGTTATCCAAGTACCATTCGAAGACAGGGCACAAGCCCAGGGGGAACCTCAGGCTATACTGGCCACTGAGGTTGAGAGAGTGCCCCCTACCAGGTCTCTGTCAGAAGCTTTATCTGTAAGTCTACATGCTGGTGATAATGCTGAGGGTGCTGATGAGTCTGTGGTCGAACTTCGAGAGGAGGTTCGAGAGATTGAAGGTACTGGGATCAGTGATCCAGTACAGACAGAAGTAGAGGAACCACGAGAGGTGGTTCGAGAGATAACATTGGAAGCTGCTTCGGCAACAGAAATCCTGTCTGCTAACTCTGATGAGCTAAATGCTGAAATCACTTCTCAGTTGGATCAACGTACTGAAAATGTGTCTAGCTTGGATGACTTCTCCAGAGTGCTTCGATGGATCAACTGGAGAACAGGTCCGATTGATCAACTGATTTCGAGAGCAGCAGATATGGTGGCTGAGGAGGACTTTGCTTTAAATTGGTTAAACCTCACTGCAATCCCAGCCAATGAACTTCTGAATCTTGCCCATGAGATGCACGTGACCAGGAGAAATCTTGGTCGATCTGACAAAGGAAAGGGCATAGCTGTTGATGCACAAGAAGCTGAAGCCGAGCCTGTAGAGGATCCTGAATTAGAAGCTAAATTTCAAGAGGATATCAGGCTCGCCACTGCATTATCCTTGGGACATCAAGTAGAGAATACGAGAGGTCCAGGAGAGACCTCTGGATTGCTCGAGATGATTCTGAGAACCCAATACCAACAGCAGCAATTCCCTTGTCCCAAGTAAATTTCTCTGCTCTGGACGAACAGGTAGCAGCTTCGAGAGGTGACTCCGAGACCTCTGAAGCACTTGAGGTGGCCCCTAACACTGTTCTTCTCTTGCCACCACCTGAGTCCACACCCTCGGTTGACAACGATGAAACTCAGATAGTTCGAGAGGGTGAAGTTCCATTGCTCACACTGCCGGGTTTTCCTACTGCTCCTGAAATAATTATCATTCTAGACTCATCGGAGCAGACCGAAGAGCAGTCCAATGAGCACCTAGAGCAGATTGCCCTAAGTCCTGCTGGTTCGAGAGGTATGAGGAGGATGATGCGACCATCGAGGGTGGAAACCGGGAAGCACCTGTCGACACTTCATCTCCAACCTCACCAGCAGATGACCAAGTTCCCAGCACTGATTCGAGAAGTGACGCTGAGGGGGAACTTCTATTGGATGGAAACCGGGAAGCGTCCAATACCGAAGAACCCTCCCTGGCTGATCCAATCTCAACAGTCGCTGAAGCTGAGGCTCCAGGTTCGAGAGGTGGAGAGCAAGAAGTGATCCATCCCTCAGGTGGAAACTGGGAAGCGCCTGACATGGAGCTACCTTCGCGCTCTGAACCCAGTGTCCCTGTGACTCCTCAGACACTCAATCGAGAGGTGGACTCGCAACTGCAAGTCATGGGTGGAAATCCGGAAGCACCCAAGTCCCCTCCGACAAAAGGTACTTCTCACTTCTCTTCTACTACTTCTGACTATGATCAACAGGCCGAAGAAGTCTTCATTGGCGAAGTGCGTCAATTCATGGCTGATCAATCTCAGAAGATGGCTCAGCTCGAAAGGATACTCGCTGTTGTCCGCAATGCTGCAATGCCTGCTGCTGGCACAAGTGAATCCCAAGGCCGTCATGCCGAACTTCTCGAACAGGCAGTATGGGCTGAGGATGCAGCACGGAAAGCCACTGATGAAGCTGCTGTAGCTCGAGCAGAGGCTGCAAGTGCGAGAGCTGAATTAGCCGAGATGCGAGCAGAGCTTCGAGCCTTCCAGTACTCCAGTGAACTTCGACAGGACGTGATGAAAGCACTACTCGATGATCTGTCGAACCAAGTGCCTGCCCAACTTCAAGCACTCTTCGAAGGTATGTCCATCCTCCTTTCCCGTACTGATGATGCCACCAAGGGGGAAAATAAAGGGAAAAAGGGGGAAAATACACAAGGAAGGACATCAACAACTGGCAAGAAAAGGGCAGCAAGTGAACCAGCTGGACCTCCTCCAAAAGTCCCAAAATCAGTGAGCAAACAACTGGAGGAAGCAAAAAGAGCAGAAAATTTAAGGATCCAGCGCACACTGGAAATGGAGAAAAGGAGAGAAGAGGACAGAGAAAGGAGAAGAAAAAGACAAGAACAACAGTCAGAAGAAGAAAGGAAGATCGACCTTGTCATGACAATCTTTAAGTTTGGGAGCAGGGAAGATTCTGAACAAAGTCTGACTCTTGAGATATTCAAGCTTCTGAAGATCACTGGAATATCTGTTCACAGCAATATGTCTCCAGAAGAATGCATTGCATGGTGGAAAGATGGAGTGATTGATGGAGAGTTCGTGGGGGAAGCTTACAGAAACTACAGGCATCTAGATGTTACAGACGAATACATAAGCCTGGTAGATCCGAAAGACCCCATCAAGACACGAGAAGCCATTAACAAGAAGAGGGAAGCCAACAAGAAGTAAGCTCTCGTGGCCCAAACTCCATCTTATTCCAGTTTATTGTTGTTTATGTTGTTCTTGGTCTTATATTTTTTTAACTTTTCTACTAAACTCAGTTATGTAAACATTCCCTTAATCTGAATATATATATCTTCTGCTGGGGGTGTTGCGTGAGTTTGCTTATTCATGCTTTAGTAGAATAGTTGTTAAACTTACCGTATGCGCTGAAAATAAAATCAATGATCTTTTCTTGCTAGTCAGCCATACAAGTAAGTATAAGTGTTGGCATCATCAAAAAGGGGGAAATTGTTAGGAACAT
>NC_044923.1:18398438-18399019 GCF_003576645.1 Ipomoea triloba | reverse complement strand
CCACAAAAAGAGCTAAACCTGAAGGTCCTACGAGGCCTTACCAAGGAGTGGGAAATGAAGGTGATCACAATGCGTGATCACAGGGATTTGAAGAACACCACAACCGACCAACTGTTCAGAGATCTCAAAGCCTTCGAATTTGAGATGTTTCCGAGAGATGAGGACGTGGTGGACAGACGGAATGTGGCACTGGTTGCGGACCAACCAACCACCTCCTCAAGGTCAGATCCTAATCCCACTGATTTTTTATCAGACGGCTTTTAACGTCGGCTAAGTAGACCCTTTAACGTCGGCTAAAAGCCGACGTTGATCTGGCCGACGTTGTATGTGTACGCTTACAACGTCGGCTATTGACAAATAGCCGATGTTGTAGGTAATNAGAGATGAGGACGTGGTGGACAGACGGAATGTGGCACTGGTTGCGGACCAACCAACCACCTCCTCAAGGTCAGATCCTAATCCCACTGATTTTTTATCAGACGGCTTTTAACGTCGGCTCATAAGAAAATTCAGGAAGTTCATGAAGAAGACACCGGAAAGCAATACAAGTTCACCTTCCTCCTCAAGAAGGAAAAATGAGA
>NC_044923.1:18329529-18398417 GCF_003576645.1 Ipomoea triloba | reverse complement strand
ACATACAACGTCGGCTAAAAGTTAGCCGACGTTGTAAGGTACACATACAACGTCGGCTAACTTTTAGCCGACGTTGTATGTGTACGCTTACAACGTCGGCTATTGACAAATAGCCGATGTTGTAGGTAATTTGAAAGCTACTAAAATACCCTACAACGTCGGCTAATTACGAATAGCCGACATTGTAGGTAATTTGAAAGCTACTAAAATACCCTACAACGTCGGCTAATTACAAATAGCCGACGTTTTAGGTAATTTGAAAGCTACTAAAATACCCTACAACGTCGGCTAATTACAAATAGCCGACGTCGTAGGTACCCTACAACGTCGGCTATATACAAATAGCCGATGTTGTAGGTAATTTGAAAGCTACTAAAATACCCTACAACGTCGGCTAATTACAAATAGCCGACGTTGTAGGTAATTTAAAAACAAAAAAATTACCCTACAACGTCGGCTAATAAGACTAGCCGACGTTGTAGGGTAATTTTTTTGTTTTTAAATATTAATTTTATTTTTCTATTTACACCCAAAACCTGCTCAAATATATATAGCAATCACAATCACATTCAAAACCTGTACAATTTATATTTATAATATCAAAATTAATAAAAGTAATAAATCTCACAATTGATAATAATTAATAATAGAAGTTCATCAAAAATTATCTATATTAATTAATACAAGTCATAATATTATCACAAACTTTGTACCGAATCAATAAAAGCAATACATCACATTACTATTTCACATACTAGCTAATGCAATGTATTAATCCATTCATCAATGAAGTACTTGGCCCATGTGTCTCTAATTTCATCAATCTCTTGTTGATTGTAGCTCAATGAACCAACTCTCTCCACTATCTGTAATAATTTTGAAAAGTAATAAATAATAATTAGTAAGCTAATTTAATCTAGTATTTTTAAAATTTGAATGAGAAATGTATTTTCTTAAATTACTTGCCTTATCCATTCCTTCGTATGCTGCTTTGGAAAGAATTTCAAACATGTACTTCATCACATAATACCCGCATTCGGTAGCTCCAGCTTGTTTGGCACACTATATATTTGAATTATAATACAATTAAGAATTCATTTAATTAAAACTATGAAATATATGTAGTTTTACAAATGTATAAAATACTTACCAAACAATTAATCGATTTTGGTTGACGATTTGTTTTCCTTCCTTTGGAATGTAATGTTGATTTCATACACCTATAAATATAAGAGATATGTATACATAAATACTATATGGCACCGTACTTTATGTATAATAAGTATTAATTAGTTATAAGTTTACCGACATTTCAACTATGTCTTTAATGTCCTGACGTGGTTCGCGTCCAACGGAATCAAACCAATAGATTTCATATAACAGTGGACAAATTGCCATCAACATCCAATGTTCCCTACAAACAAATAATTTATTAGTTGTAAGTACGTATAATATGTAATAAAAGCACATTGTATTTAAGCTATTTTATTTAAAGCAATTAAAACTTACTTATAAATGTAAGGGGCTAAATAACATTTTTTCTGTCCATATTGCATGGTGACATTTATATACCATGTTCGTTGTGCTTTAGTCGTCAATTTTGGTTGAATGTAATATGGATCTATAAAGCCATACGTGGTCTTGGATGCCAAATGAAATTCCTTATACAGACACCTATTACAAAAATACATCCAATTGTTTATATATTTATCAAATAATTGAAATGAAAAATATTATAAACAAATAATAGCAAAGAACTTATACCTTATAAAGAACTACATACAACAAATATCCAACGTCTCCATATTCAAAAACCGCATGGTCTCCAACTTCTCAACATATACATCATATTCAATGTCGCCCACAATACCACGAGACATTTGCACCACAAGATTTTGTTCTAGTTTTCGAGCAACTTTATATGCCTTTTGACATAAAGGACTCAAAGAAGTCGGATCAACTATAATCA
This sequence comes from Ipomoea triloba, assembly GCF_003576645.1. Classification (NCBI taxonomy): domain Eukaryota; kingdom Viridiplantae; phylum Streptophyta; class Magnoliopsida; order Solanales; family Convolvulaceae; genus Ipomoea; species Ipomoea triloba. Next base: position 18,396,448 of record NC_044923.1, on the reverse strand, counting down.
TATCAACATTAGGTTGTTGCACAGCGGATTCAATCGTCAATTTGGACATTCTTTTTAACTGTTCAATATAAGTAATAACAATTACTATTTTTAAAGAGTAAATTAAATACTTTTTAAGAACCAAAAGTTTTGAGAATGCATACCTCATCAGCTTGAGTGCATAACTCTACCAACTTCTTTGACCAAATAACAAATTGATGCATTGCAGCTCCTACTAGCTGAACCTCATCGGTAGGGAATGATACAAGAGCTCTTGGATCAATAACTTTATCCACACTTACTTTCACTTGATCTGCATTTAATTCTACCCCGTGAATCGTTTCACCCTTGTAAGCTATCCCAAATGCCACTGCACGTCTAACGGGATCTTCCAAATACAACTGGCATCGTGCTCTTACCTACATGATTTCATATTTAAAAATTAGCAAAACTGTGTTTTAACATATAATAATAAGATTAACTATAAATGATTACTTACAGCCGGTAAATCAGCAAAAGGGTCTGGAGAACTAGCTTTGTCACTGTGATGAGATTGTGGGTCGACATATATGTCATCCTCCCGCCTTGATTGTGCAGGTTGACAAATGGGAGTCTGCATCAAACCAAATTGCTTCCTCAACTCATCCATGCTTGCTTGAAGTTGTTTAGAAAACTCCTCTTGCATTTCCATTTTTTGACTGTCTAATGCCTCAGTAACTGCAACTTTAATCATTTGTTTAACTTCTAGCGTAGGCGTCTCACTTTGACAGCGTTTTGCATAGCCAAAGTAGCTTTTTAAGCCATGCCCTCTTCCCATAGCTCTAACACGTCCACAATGTTCATCAGTACCTATGGCACTAGACAATATATCTTGTCTACCCGTCTCAACAAATTCTCCTTGAGAAGCTTGCAAAGTGAGAGAATCATAACATATATTAACAATATTGAATAAGGATTACTATTATAGTTCAATTTATTCAACATATATAATTATTAATGTAAAAAATTATAACATATTTACTTACAATTTTTTCCACGACCAATCTAGTCGCTTCGTGGCGAATATTTCCTGATTTATCCATTCTTGCCCTTTTCCACTTTTCATGTCTAGGTGGTGGAGACGGAGGAGAAATTGTATACGATGGATCTGATTTTGCAGCTTCTTCCTGTTCTTTCATCTTCTCATCCATCATAATCTTCTCCAATCTCTTATAGCCTCCTCGAGCTAAATTATGTGGATGGATATTCTTAGCTTGTATCTCTTGATGTTTTTTTCTTGATGCCTACATAAAAAGAAACCATTAAGTAGTAATACATATTTAATATATTTGAGATAATAATAATGATATATATATACCTGAAATTGTGGAGTTTGACGAAGAACAACATATTGTTCCCATGTGGCTGGGTCAATGAATGAGTATGAATCACAAGGGTTCTTGTTTGAATCATTGTTGAATATATAGTCTCTATTTAATCTTGATTTAAAGTCTTTCCACCGATCACCCGCATATGACAACATAGCCTTCCTCACACTATCTGTCTTGGGAATATCATAAACACTCTACAAGACAAGATTATTGATTAGTATAAATGTAATTATATTAATGTTTTTTTTTGTAAATATCTAAATATAAAAATAAGTTACATACCAAGATATCATCCCAAATGTTGTCTTGAATCTCTTCTAGGACTTCAGGCCATGAACCTATTGTGATAGGAATTTTGCTTCGTCCTAACAATGCAACATAACTTTTGAATTCAGGCCTGTTTTTTCCAACTGGCTCCAGTCCTTCAAATTCAACTACCTTCCTATTTTCGACAGTAGCACGCTGTAAAATTAATTTATTCAGTCGAGTGGCACCCCTCTTTTTCTTAGCAGTGGGATTAGTATCTTGGGTGGTACTATCATTAGTGGGATCATCTGATGAATCCATATGTCTGTTTACCAAAGAAATTATTATTAAATGACAACACAAAATGGTATGCATAAATATAAATATTTAGATNTACATAAATACTATATGGCACCGTACTTTATGTATAATAAGTATTAATTAGTTATAAGTTTACCGACATTTCAACTATGTCTTTAATGTCCTGACGTGGTTCGCGTCCAACGGAATCAAACCAATAGATTTCATATAACAGTGGACAAATTGCCATCAACATCCAATGTTCCCTACAAACAAATAATTTATTAGTTGTAAGTACGTATAATATGTAATAAAAGCACATTGTATTTAAGCTATTTTATTTAAAGCAATTAAAACTTACTTATAAATGTAAGGGGCTAAATAACATTTTTTCTGTCCATATTGCATGGTGACATTTATATACCATGTTCGTTGTGCTTTAGTCGTCAATTTTGGTTGAATGTAATATGGATCTATAAAGCCATACGTGGTCTTGGATGCCAAATGAAATTCCTTATACAGACACCTATTACAAAAATACATCCAATTGTTTATATATTTATCAAATAATTGAAATGAAAAATATTATAAACAAATAATAGCAAAGAACTTATACCTTATAAAGAACTACATACAACAAATATCCAACGTCTCCATATTCAAAAACCGCATGGTCTCCAACTTCTCAACATATACATCATATTCAATGTCGCCCACAATACCACGAGACATTTGCACCACAAGATTTTGTTCTAGTTTTCGAGCAACTTTATATGCCTTTTGACATAAAGGACTCAAAGAAGTCGGATCAACTATAATCATATCAACATTAGGTTGTTGCACAGCGGATTCAATCGTCAATTTGGACATTCTTTTTAACTGTTCAATATAAGTAATAACAATTACTATTTTTAAAGAGTAAATTAAATACTTTTTAAGAACCAAAAGTTTTGAGAATGCATACCTCATCAGCTTGAGTGCATAACTCTACCAACTTCTTTGACCAAATAACAAATTGATGCATTGCAGCTCCTACTAGCTGAACCTCATCGGTAGGGAATGATACAAGAGCTCTTGGATCAATAACTTTATCCACACTTACTTTCACTTGATCTGCATTTAATTCTACCCCGTGAATCGTTTCACCCTTGTAAGCTATCCCAAATGCCACTGCACGTCTAACGGGATCTTCCAAATACAACTGGCATCGTGCTCTTACCTACATGATTTCATATTTAAAAATTAGCAAAACTGTGTTTTAACATATAATAATAAGATTAACTATAAATGATTACTTACAGCCGGTAAATCAGCAAAAGGGTCTGGAGAACTAGCTTTGTCACTGTGATGAGATTGTGGGTCGACATATATGTCATCCTCCCGCCTTGATTGTGCAGGTTGACAAATGGGAGTCTGCATCAAACCAAATTGCTTCCTCAACTCATCCATGCTTGCTTGAAGTTGTTTAGAAAACTCCTCTTGCATTTCCATTTTTTGACTGTCTAATGCCTCAGTAACTGCAACTTTAATCATTTGTTTAACTTCTAGCGTAGGCGTCTCACTTTGACAGCGTTTTGCATAGCCAAAGTAGCTTTTTAAGCCATGCCCTCTTCCCATAGCTCTAACACGTCCACAATGTTCATCAGTACCTATGGCACTAGACAATATATCTTGTCTACCCGTCTCAACAAATTCTCCTTGAGAAGCTTGCAAAGTGAGAGAATCATAACATATATTAACAATATTGAATAAGGATTACTATTATAGTTCAATTTATTCAACATATATAATTATTAATGTAAAAAATTATAACATATTTACTTACAATTTTTTCCACGACCAATCTAGTCGCTTCGTGGCGAATATTTCCTGATTTATCCATTCTTGCCCTTTTCCACTTTTCATGTCTAGGTGGTGGAGACGGAGGAGAAATTGTATACGATGGATCTGATTTTGCAGCTTCTTCCTGTTCTTTCATCTTCTCATCCATCATAATCTTCTCCAATCTCTTATAGCCTCCTCGAGCTAAATTATGTGGATGGATATTCTTAGCTTGTATCTCTTGATGTTTTTTTCTTGATGCCTACATAAAAAGAAACCATTAAGTAGTAATACATATTTAATATATTTGAGATAATAATAATGATATATATATACCTGAAATTGTGGAGTTTGACGAAGAACAACATATTGTTCCCATGTGGCTGGGTCAATGAATGAGTATGAATCACAAGGGTTCTTGTTTGAATCATTGTTGAATATATAGTCTCTATTTAATCTTGATTTAAAGTCTTTCCACCGATCACCCGCATATGACAACATAGCCTTCCTCACACTATCTGTCTTGGGAATATCATAAACACTCTACAAGACAAGATTATTGATTAGTATAAATGTAATTATATTAATGTTTTTTTTTGTAAATATCTAAATATAAAAATAAGTTACATACCAAGATATCATCCCAAATGTTGTCTTGAATCTCTTCTAGGACTTCAGGCCATGAACCTATTGTGATAGGAATTTTGCTTCGTCCTAACAATGCAACATAACTTTTGAATTCAGGCCTGTTTTTTCCAACTGGCTCCAGTCCTTCAAATTCAACTACCTTCCTATTTTCGACAGTAGCACGCTGTAAAATTAATTTATTCAGTCGAGTGGCACCCCTCTTTTTCTTAGCAGTGGGATTAGTATCTTGGGTGGTACTATCATTAGTGGGATCATCTGATGAATCCATATGTCTGTTTACCAAAGAAATTATTATTAAATGACAACACAAAATGGTATGCATAAATATAAATATTTATAAATGACAACACAAAATGGTATGCATAAATATAAATATTTAGATAGTGTAAACACAAGAACAAGTTAAAAGCATTACAAGTAATATCAACGCTCCCATATCCCTAGTTAAAAGCATTACAAGTAATATCAACGCTCCCATATCCCTTCATGATGATCATCCCGTGATGCATGCACTTCATCTATCTCATTATCCACAATGATTGGCAATAAACTTAAAGAAAATGGTGAGATTTCCTCAATATCAAAACTAACATCTTCATTCAAATCACCAGTAATTTGTTTATTTCCATGAAGGACAATTGACCATTTTTTATCACAAGGATCATTTCCATGAAGGACAATTGACCATTTTTTATCACAAGGATCAGTTCCATGAAGGACAATTGACCATTTTTTATCACAAGGATCAGTAACATAAAATACTTGTTTTGCTTGGGATGCCAAAATGAAAGTAACATAAAATACTTGTTTTGCTTGGGATGCCAAAATGAATTGCTCATAAAATACTTGTTTTGCTTGGGATGCCAAAATGAATTGCTCATTTTTTACTTGTTTTGCTTGGGATGCCAAAATGAATTGCTCATTTTTGTGACCTTCTCTGTTCAGATCTACAAGTGTAAATCCTAACTCATCAGCTTTCACAACGTGTTTACTATCTACCCATTTACATCGGAACATCGGCACCCTAAACTGAACATAATCAACCTCCCATATCTCTTCAATCACACCATAATATGACAACTCTGCAATCACAGGATTTTTATCTTTCGAACTACTGAAATGCATTGAATTTGCAACTAAAGAAACTCCATTGTTTTGCATAGTGCTCATATCATCTTGCTCTTTTGTATAAAAAGAAAACCCATTAATATCATATCCAGTATAACATATGACTTGCATACCAGGCCCATGAGCTAACCATCGTACAGTTTCAGAAACATTTTTATCTTTAAGAACTTTACTTTTGAACCAACTAATAAAATTACGATTATGTTCGCTCACAATCCACATGTCTGTCCTTCATGGATTTTGCTCTTTAATCAAGGCCTTATGTTCATCTAAATATGGCTCAACTTCACTTGTATTGTGCAAGATGTACAAATGCGCTTGCTCAACATCTTTACGAAGCATATCTTGCACATTGGTTCCTCGAGTACCTTTCCCAGCAATTCTTCCTTCATGTCGATACTTAGAAACACCAATAGCTTCTACCCCCGCCAAGTATTCAGTACAAAATTCAGTAACCTCCTTAGCAATATAGCTTTCAACAATAGAGGCTTCTGGTCTATATCGGTTCCTCACATAACCTTTTAACACTTTCATGTATCGTTCAAATGGGTACATCCACCTCAAATAGGCAGGGCCGCACTGTCTTATCTCTCTCACCAAATGTACAACCAAATGAACCATGATATCAAAAAATGAAGGTAGAAAGTACATCTCTAGCTGACACAATGTAACAATAATACCATTTTCCAATTCAACTAATTTGTCTGGATCAATAACTTTTCCACAGATACCATTGAAAAAGAAACAAAGCCGTATAATAGTATATCTCAACTTTTTAGGCAATATACCTCTAACAGCCACTGGCAATAGTTGTTGCATTAAGGCATGACAATCATGAGATTTCAATCCCACCAATTTTAAATCTTGCATATTCACAAGTGTTCTGATATTTGATGAATACCATTGTGGTACCTTCATTCCACGTAAACACTCACAAAAACTTGTTTTCTCCTTTCTTGATAAAGTATGAGCAGCTGGAGGCAAATATGTCTTCTTATCCCCTTGGCGTGGAGCTAATGTAGCTCGTATGTTCATTTCAATCAAGTCCAATCTAGCATTGAGTCCATCTTTAGTCTTACCCTTTATGTCTAAAAGAGTTCCAACAATACTATCACATACATTTTTCTCCACATGCATCACATCAATACTATGCCTCACATCTAATGTCTTCCAATATGGAAGATCAAAGAATATAGATTTTTTTTTCCATGGACTCTTTTCAGTTGAACGTATCTCAACATTAGTTTTTGACCTCTTACCTCTTTGAGATATTAGCTTCTGAGTCTTACCAAACGTAACATTTATACCTTGCACACGTTCATAAACTTCAATCCCAGTCAGTGGTTGTGGAGCATTTGTATAGTCTTGTTGCCCATTGAAAGCCTTTTTTAATCTCCTATAAGGGTGAAATCTATCAAGAAACCTCCGGTGCCCCATGTAAACTGTCTTTCTACCATGAACAAGTTGATAATAGCATGTATTCTCTTCACAAATAGGGCATGCCTTATGTCCTTTGACACTATAGCCAGACAGGTTTCCATAAGCTGGAAAGTCATTGATTGTGCAGAAAAGCATAGCTTGCAACTTAAAATTCTCTTTCCGGTATGCATCAAACACTTTCACACCTTCATCCCACAATTTTTTCAAATCTTCAACCAAAGGGGCCAAAAAGACATCTATGTCATTACCTGGTTGTTTTGGACCAAATATCATCAAACACAATAATATATATTTGCGTTTCATACACAACCAAGGAGATAGATTATAAATCACCAACATTACTGGCCACGAGCTATGCTTACTACTTAGGTTTCTGTGAGGGTTTATTCCATCAGTACAAAGTCCAAGTCTAAGATTTCTAGACTCATGGCCAAATTCAGGAAAAGCATTATCAAAAGTTTTCCATTGAGGAGAATCAGCAGGGTGACGAAGCTTTCCATCAGATATTCTTTTATCTACATGTCATGTTAAGTTTTTCGCGTCACTTGGATTTGAAAACAAACGCCATGTTAAGTTTTTCGCGTCACTTGGATTTGAAAACAAACGCTTTGTTAAGTTTTTCGCGTCACTTGGATTTGAAAACAAACGCTTAAATAAGTTTTTCGCGTCACTTGGATTTGAAAACAAACGCTTAAATCTTGGAACAATTGGGATATACCACAAAACTTTAGCTGGTGGCCCTTTTAAACTTACCGTACCAACAACATGCTCTCTTGGTTTGTACCGAGATGCCCCACAGATTGGACATGCATGCAATTCTTTATAATCATTCCTAAACAATATGCAATCGTTAGGACAAGCATGTATCTTTTCATACTCCATACCCATGAGACACAGAATTTTCTTGGCATCATATGTATTCTTTGGAAGTTCATTATCTTCTGGAAGCATATCTTTTAATAACCCAAGTAAAGTTGTAAAACTATTGTCGCTCCATCCATTTCCAGCTTTTAAATTGAATAATTTCAGAACAGCAAATAACCGAGTATATTTACTACACCCTGGCCATAAAGGTTGTTTTGAATCACTTAATAATTCATCTAACTCATTTGATCGATCGGTGAACTCTTCCCCAACATCGCGAAACATTTCATCCAACCGATCTTCAGACTCATCATCGTCATTTGCTTCGTTCTCAACATAAGTGTTAGATGTACTAGTTTCATTTGCTTCGTTCTCAACATAAGTGTTAGATGTACTAGTTCTTTCCCCTTCGTTCTCAACATAAGTGTTAGATGTACTAGTTCTTTCCCCCCCTTTCTCAACATAAGTGTTAGATGTACTAGTTCTTTCCCCCCCTTCACCATGCCATATCCATTTTGTATAACTTAGATTAATTCCATCACAAATTAGATTATCATATATGTCATTTGCATTTAATTTTGTTAAATTGCAACACTTCTTACAAGGACAAAAAAACCTCCCATTATTATTCAGAAGACGGCGTTTTGCAAAGTCCAAAAATTCTTTAACTCCGTCATCATATTCCCTACTAATCCGAGAAGCATGCATCCAACTTTTATCCATGACAAGTCAATCTAAAATCATTATTAACTCTAATTAATCTAGTGTTAACATTCAATCATTGATTCAACAAATATAATAACTAAAACTTACTTCAGCACAGACCACGGTGTGGCTAATCACCGGATGCATAATAGAAAGCCGAAAAGTTAAAAAAGCACATACCACGGTATGGCTAATCATCGATTGCATAAGAGAAAGCCGAAAACATAAATAAGCACAGACCACGGTGTGGCTAATCACCGGATACATACGAGAAAGCCGAAAACATAAATAAGCACAGACCACGGTGTGGCTAATCACCAGATACATACGAGAAAGCCGAAAACATAAATAAGCACAGACCACGGTGTGGCTAATCACCGGATGCATACAAGAAAGCCGAAAGTTCGTAGAAAAATAAATGAATAAAGATCTTACCTCACCAAAGCTTTGTCCACGTCGATAAGCTAAACCTCAAATCAAACTAATCACCTACAATGGAAAGGGTGATTTGATCATAACTACAACTATTTGCAATGTAGTATAAAGTAATGTTCTAGGAAATTAAAGGAGAAACTAAATACTTTAATGATTTTATAATTTTATAATGTGTAAAATTTAAGACATATAATACTCCGTAATGATATTGATTCATTGTGATTCAAAATTAATTTAACTTTTTTTCCTTGAAACCCAACACAAAGAAGAAATATATTAATCAATAATTTAACTATTCTTATTTAATTTAACTAACAAGCAAACATAATCTAGTGAACAATTTAGCTAACAAGCAAATATCATTAAAAAAAATCCATAAACATTAATGTTGGAGGCATCTACTTGCTAATGAATAAAGTGTGAGATCCATATTTTTAAATAAAATAATTCAAAAATTTTATAAAAAAAAACAGAAAAAACCCTTACCGTGAAGGCTGATCGGCGGCAGGCTCCGGCGAGCAGCGGTGCGGCGGTTCGGCTGCGGCGGCGCGCCTTCGAGCGACTGCCGATCTCCCGCGGCGGTGCAGCGGTGCGGCGGTTCGGCTGCGGAGGCGCGCCTTCGAGCGACTGCCGATCTCCCGCGGCGGTGCAGCGGTGCGGCGGCGCGCCTTCGAGCTCGGCGGGAGTGCTTCGCGGTGCGGATCGGCGGGAGTGCTTCGCGGCTGCGGTTCGGCGGGCGTGCTTCGCGACTCCGACGGCTTGCAGCGACAGAGGCGCTTTGCGCGGATGGGTGGGCGACGGCTTGGATTAGGGATGGGGGGCGACGGCTTGGACGTCCGAATGTATTATGGTTTTGTTGTATTAGCTAGGGATTGCGTCCGAATGTTAATTTGGGCGAGACGGGTTGGATTTATTAAACCCTTCCACGTCGGTTATTTTACATAACCGACGTTATAAGTCAAGCCGGCAACAATACGACGTCGGCTACTTCCTAGCCGACGTCGTATTGTGCGCGGGCGTAGTCCGTTAGGTGATACGACGACGGCTAAAGATGTAGTCGTCGTCGTATCACACCGTCGCCGGTGTAAAACTGCGATACGACGTCGGCAACCCAGCTAGCCGACGTCGTATCGCATAGAGTATTAGGTTGAGACTTTACACGTCGGTTATGTCTCAAAAACCGACGTTAAAGGTTTTACGTCACATATAACGTCGGCTAATTACTTAGCCGACGTTAATTAGCCGACGTTGTATGTGATTTCTGTAGTAGTGATTGCTTTTTGTTTACGGCTGAAGAGTTAAACAGAGCCCAGAGTTAAACAGAGCAGTTGAGTGATCCCTAGCACTAAGTTACAGTGAAACAAAGCCAAAAGACAAGATGTATCATTAAGTGAAACAAAGCCAAAAACAAGAATACATATGTCTCAGTTCAGTGAAACTAAGCCAAAAACAAGAGTAGTCCTAAGTAGAGTCAAACAGAGCCAAAAACCAGATCTAAACAGAGCAAAAAACAATAATTCATTGGAGGTTGAAACAAAGCCAAAAACAAACAATTCGGCCAAGCAAAAATTACAGATCTGATGAATACAAAACCAAATCTGTGTTTTTTATTGATTCCTTTGTAAAAAACTACCTTTGGACCACCGTTGAACTGTCAACCACCGCCGTGAACCGCCATGGACTGTCAACCATCGGCGTGAACCGCCGCCCCACGCCGTCAACAGCTCCGTTCGCCAATCGCCGTCCACCGCCGCTGCAACCCCTTAGGAGATCGGAAATTGCCCAATCAATGCAGCCGTCCACTCCAGTGTCCAGTTGACCGCCGCTAGCTACGCACCCACGGGGACCGCAGACAGATTTGGCGGATGGGTGAGATGGAGATGAAGATTTGGGACCACACAACACTTTTCATCGAAAAGGAAAGGTTAGGGACCACACTACAAAAGGTTTGGAAAGGGAAAGGGTTTGTGGATGGGGTGAGATCTGTAGTTTGTTTGTGTTGTTGGAGTGTGTGGGGATTTGTCGATGGGGGCAGCAGGTATAATAACCCTAATAACTAAGAAAGGGTTTGTGGATGGGGAAGGTATAATAAATAAATAACAGTAGTAAATACGGTAGGTGTACACCTACCGTATTTACTATTCTTTTTTTAAAAAAAATTGTAAAATGCATTGAGCCTAAGGGTTAGGCTCATTCAAAAATGAATGAGCCTAACCCTTAGGCTCTTTTCCTCTTTATGTTGCCCACCCAGAATAGCCATTATTTGGAGAACCATGCTACTCTAATTCCTCGCCGGCGAATCGACCCCATTATTTTAGGGTACATTATTTTTGTATTGAAGGTACATTATTATACCTTCAGTACAAAAATAATGTACCTTCAGTACAAAAATAATTTATTTTTTATTTTTGGTCCACACAACTGTGTGGACCATAGTGCATGCAATAATTTGCCTGATAGCCATGGTCTGGGCTTATTGCTAAATGTTTTAGCTTGAATTTTATGCTAAAAAAACTTGGTCCACTAGGAGTAGATTTTGTATTTGAACCCACAACTATCAATCTGTCTGCACTGCATTTTATTTATGGGCTTCTTTTTATTTCCCATCTAAAAATTTTTGAAAAAAAAAAAAAGAAGGAAAAAGTATCAAATAATAGATCACTAAACGTATTGTTTTGTTTAATTTGGTCATTGAACTTAACAAGTGTGCAATTAAATCAACAAACAATCAAAATATTTGTAATTGGGACATATTTCCAAAAAAAAAAATTAGTAGAATTCGATCATATTGTTTACATGGTATGTACTAAGAGCGAGCCACCATTTTCGTCTATCATGCCAGTTGGGATGAAAGATTAGAATATTTTCAACTCAAATTGCATTAAAATAAATCAGAAAAATATTATCTCAATTGCACATATTTTTTGTTTGATGGTTTAATTACTCAATTTTTTTTGTTTAGGGACATAATTGTACAAAAGCGATAGACTTATTCGACACTTTTTTCAAAAAAACAAAAAACAAAAAAACAAAAAAACAAAAAGAAGAAGAAAGAAAATGAAACCTTTTTGATGTTTATTAGTTGTGATTTTTAAAATTAAACAAAAACGAAAATTTTATATTTATTTTTTAAAAATGTTTTTTGGTTTGAATTTGTTTTAAGTTCATGCTGGTACATTGAGTGGAAATTAAATAATGTGTCTAGCTAGCAAACGTACAAACAATGAAGCTTCATGGTCTAGAGATGAAAAGTTTGACATATTTCAAAGTTGTTGTTTCCATTCCATCACGTACAATATAATTACTCGATCAGCATTACTATTAATAAAGCTTTCATGGCTGCATATATAATGTACATACAATACACTAAAGTTGCTGGACATGGACATACTATACGTAAATGCCAACAAAGGAAACTTCATTCCTTGGAACTTATATATATGCACTACTTACTACTATTATCATAATTGAATCAGACAAGCAGTTAAAAAACAACCATTTTATACGATATAAATGTCTCTTCTCTACAAAATACATAGAATAATGTGGTAATTAAAAAGTACACGTACATATGGGCTGCCTAGCTAATCCATGTAGTGTTTGTTGAGCTCGCTTCTTTCTCCCAAATTAAAATTAAAAATGTGAAATATGAGCAAAGTTGATAAGTACATGGTTTAAAGAAAGAACGAACTTAAAAAAATTGGTCCAATAAGTAAAACAAATCCTAAAGTGTTCTACTCCACAATCGAAACTACATTAAAAGATTGAATTCAATCCATTAACTGGTTTCTATATATGTTTCTCTTAACAGGCCTATGGTCACAATATAATAATCACAAGAAAAAAGTCCATATATAATATATAGGAACTAAAAAGTATTACAGATCTGTGAGACAGTTTCATTATGTGTGTAAGTAAATGGAAACAGGCAAACCGGGTCATGCATATATGAGTGTAGGAAGAGGATGTGCAATATAATAATTATTAGACTGACATATGAACTTTGGATTTCAACAATCTTTTGAAAGTGCAATCAAACCCATCCATTCATACTGCAAAAATCAATTGTGGTATGCAGAGCAGAGTGCAGTACAAGATGGATGAAGCCCAGAGTGCAGTTGTGAAACTGAGCAAAAATTGTAAAAGGCACTGTAAAAGTCAGGCATAATACTCCTTGTTTCACAGTGATGATGAGAATTCAAGATTGGAAACTTTTATGAATTAGCTTTAATTGTTGGAATGCCCACCGGAACTAACGTGCCTGCACTGTCCCTTGCCTTGCCTTCCATTAGTTTTCATTTTCTTCATTCTTTATATATAAATCACATAGAGTTGCGTTTAAATGAGAACCATGTCCTAAATTAAATGAGAATATAAGAACTACATGCATAAATGCACAGAATCTACTATACGAATGCACCACAACTATTCCATGGTCTACACCGTCCTTTAATCTGAACGTATTAGTAGCTGATATATAGTCTTAAATTTGAATATTTGTTGTCTACAAAAATAAGCCTAGGCGGCCGTCTAAGCGTCCGGCGCCCCTAAATTGAGACAAATTACTCCCTAGGTGATCATCTAGACTGCCAGCCGTTTAGGCACCTAACTCGACTGAATTCAGCCAGTTATCTCATCTAATTCGACCAATTTAGTCAAGTTAACTCGATTGAGTCGACCTTACTGACTAGCGCCTACTGCAACATGGTCCTTATATACAACAAGCTAAGGAAGATTGAAGAATAATGGTGAGTGATCTTTTCCCACATATACTATACCCGGCCCTGCAGATTGAATTAAAAGAATAGAAGCAACTTAAAGGAAAAGAGGTGAGAGCTGAGAGCTGAGAGAGAGCTGGGGTTTCTGATACTAGGCCAGTAGCTGCAGACACTTTTGACCAGTTCTTGTTTTTATTCATTTTTATCAAAATATATGTTTAATTTAGTATAGTTTGCTGGAAAGTTCATATGGAATTGTCAGAGGGTGTTCCATAGGGGGGTGGTAGTTTGGTGAGTTACTCTAAAAATAGCATCTTTAATTTATTGAAAGATGTTAAAGGAAGGGCAGGGGGGAGACCCATTCATGGTAGTGGTAGTACATTATGCCACCATGTGTTACATTACCCAACCTTTAACCACTTATTTATGCCATCATCATATCAATGTAGCAGTGCATTTCTAGCTACATGTAACACTAACCTCTGCATTGTGCATTGTGAATAAAATTCAAGAATAGCTATAACTATTCATAGAGAGTCGAGATGAGATGACACGAGTTTCTTTCAGCTTAATTAGGATTTTTCTGTGGGGAATTCCAACCGAGTTGATTGGACAGTTGGCTTGTTAATCACAAGGTTCTAGGTCCAACTCTCCACGAAGTTACTTATAAACCTTCTTGATTTGAGTTGGCCAGTTATAACTATCCATAGAGAGTCGGGATGAGATGACACAAGCTTCTTTCAGTTTAACTATGATTATTGTTCTGTGGGGCAATTCCAATCGAATTGATTGGACAGTTGGCTTGTTAATCACAAGGTTCTAGATCCAACTCTCCACGAAGTTACCTATTGGCCTAGCTTCTTGATTTGAGTTGGCCAGCTATAGGACAACGTAAGTTGATTTACCTTCTTGTGATCCTTAATTATTAGCTTTACCAACTAGAGTCACGAGGCGGATCGGACTTCATCTAGAACAGATAACGGCCGTAGACTTTTCAGTAAATTAAAGAATTAGTCTCGGTGTGTAAAGTTATAGTACTACGTATACGGTATACCTAAATTGAGGAAACATATAATCATACTAACTGCGTAACAGATCAACTCTAGTTACTTATATTCCATTGCATGTAGGTTACTTATATTCCATGTAGTAACTACAACACAAGTAAATATTGTTAATTGTTGAATACATAACATAATTGAGTATATTTATTTACTTGTATTTAATTATTTTATAATGAGAATGCATCACATAATTATCCACACACCCAGGCATGGATATATATTAAATTGATTTTTCTTAAAAAAGAAAAAAAAAATTCTCAGCTAGTATATATATACAATTATTAAAATATTAAGCTATATAAATTGATGATAGCATCTATGGCAGGCCCTTCCCACAAGATAATGTTTATATTTCCCCAAAGACAGGTAAGGTGCCAAGGCTTTATTATTTATATATATATAGTTTAAACTGCCTCTGGGGGCATCATCATGATAATATAGCAGCTCCAATATAGTATTAATTATATGACAATGTAATCATTTATTTATTTATAATAATTTCGCTTGTCATATGATGTTGAGAGTTCACTGGACAATGCAATTGCTGTTTTTATACTTCTGTAACCATTTATGAAGGCATTAATAAGAAGAAAAAAAAATGTGAATACGCACTAT
This sequence comes from Ipomoea triloba, assembly GCF_003576645.1. Lineage (NCBI taxonomy): Eukaryota > Viridiplantae > Streptophyta > Magnoliopsida > Solanales > Convolvulaceae > Ipomoea > Ipomoea triloba. The sequence continues at coordinate 18,381,115 of NC_044923.1, read as the reverse complement.
GCAACAATCCCAGTATATATAGGTGAAGTATGTATATAGTAATGCATTACCGGGCTAGTTTAAGTTGTAAATCACTTGATTTAAAATCAAAATTCTAGTGATAGGGTGGGATTTGAGAAAAAAAAAAAGTATATATACACTTCATTATTATATACACACATAGTGTTTGAAAATGCACCAAATTGCATCACATATAATGGTGCATTTCTGAACACTTTGTGGTTTATTTATGCTACATAATGGTTAGTGACCGCATAGCTATATGAGAAGCACTGTTCGCACGAGAACCAAATCCTATATATATATAAGTATGACTAGTAAAAATACATCACTAAATAATTATAAACAACTAAATACAATCACAACCAAATTAAGATATTTCACTCATCAACTTGACTCAGTCACTAACTAAAGAGTTACAAACTAAATTTTTTTTTTAAGGTAATAAAACATTTGTTTTGTTTAATTCATGAGTAGTAGTATTGGATTCGTTTTTGTGCAGTCCAACATACATCAAATCCTAGGACGACTGAATGGATGGGATAAAAACAATAGTAAACCAATAACCAGAGACCTAATCAACAGTCACACATCAAACATCTATCTATCTGGTCTAGGGGACATCAAAACTCATTCTTAATTACCATTTGGCCTCTTCTATAGGACACATGTAAGGGAATGATGATGTATAACAAGGTAGCTAAGGAAGAATCTAGTCAACATTTACATACCCCAAAACAAAAACAAGAAAATAAATGGGAAATGGAGGGGCATAGGATTCCCAAAAACGCCACCTTTTCTTTTACGAGAGGGAGCGTGGCTTTGCAGGAAAAAACACACATGAAAAGAAAAGTGAAACAACGTAACAAAAACAAAAGCAAGATAATTATAACAACAAAAATAAAAATCAAATAAAAATATATCCAACCTATGACCTTAGAAAGGTGGCTCCATGTAGGAATCCCAAGCACACCAAAAAAACCCCACTTTCAATTAGCACATTTTACAAAAGCTCTTCAAAAAAAAAAAAAGGAAAATAAAATTTACAAAACAAAAGTACCATATTTTTGGATAGAAAAAGACTAATTACTGGAGCTTTATTTTCATTCCACACGTGGGGCCTTTTTGGCTCCCCTATTGCTTTGCTTTGTTTAGTTAATTTATTCCATTTTTTAGTTCCAGTCATTTCAATCAAATTTTATGTCAAAATAATCAAAATGCATATTATTATAATAATATTATTTTTTCATAATTTTCTTTTCAAAAGTGTTGAGATGTTTAAATTGGCCAGTATGATTTTAAATTGAAAATATGAAGCACTCTGACTATTTTGGTAAAAAAGACTAAATATAACACCAAAAAGACTAAATATAACATAAAATGAAAGTCATGTGTTAAATGTGACAAAAATAATACTCGTGGACCAAATATGAGTTTGACTTAATAGTCATGACACTAAAACTGAAAATTTTGTGTATTATGGCATATCGTTAAATGTGACAAAAATAATACTTGTGAACCAAATATTGATTTATAGTCAGGCATGCAGTCGCTACTCGAAAGTACATGCACTTTGGGTGAAACCCGTCCTATAACCCTAGCCGGCATAAGACTACGAAGAGATAAATCAACCTAGGTTACACGTAACTGACTGACTCAAACAAAAAATATCTATAGACAATTCAACTTTCATAAAAAAGTCGATCTTGAAATATTGTGTATTATAGTATATGTATATCTTGCACTATGTGTTAAATAAAAATAGCCTCTATATGTGTGTGTGAGAGATTGTAAGATTTGTATAGTAATTAATTTTCAGCTACATTCTTCATTAAAAAGAAAATTAATAAGAATGATTATGGTAAAATCTTAACAGTGAGTATTTGTTTGTGTTTTGGTTAATGGATGTCCAACATCAAGCTTTTGTTGTAGGGTAAAATGCAGATATCTTTCTTTCATCTTCATCATTATAATTTCCCAGGCCACCTTTTGTATTATGTCCAAAGGAGATGTGATTATTATTACTATTTGTTTAGATGTATATGTTTATTAAGAGGCCAGGAGCCTATATATGTACACTTTTTCAAGGGCCCATTTTTTGGTCTTTCATAATCACGGGTAGAAATGCTTTCCTATATATACTAAAGTAAATTGGCAAATGATAAGGTTAGTGCACAAACAACTATAAAAATATCAAAAAAAAAAAATTGTACTTAACAAACCACAAATCATGTTTTGCCACCTTCTATTCTATTCTATTCTTTTCCCTAATAAAGTGCATGTCTCAGACAGATTGTAGAAATAACAGTTTGTGTTTTAAGTTTAACAACTAAAATTATTTTTGAGGGTTTTTTTTTAAAAAAAATATTTTGTTAATATGTTCATGAAATTAGAGTTTACGGACTAGGGACTACGGTGTTTGCAATTGTATTAGATGGCCACATTTTTTCAGTGATGTGATAAATTTGTAGTCCTATTTGAAAGTGTGTATTCGGTAAACTTCGCTCCTATGTAAATAATTCATGCACAAATCACACAGGAGAGATGTAAATCGCACTAGGAAGACTATGTGTAAACTGACCTAGAAGGCATTGACAATATCGAATTCATTTTTTGAGATACGAGAATCATGTTTCACCCACTCAACTATACATTTCGGGACTAGATGATCACATTTTTAATAGTATATAAATTTAATTATTTAATTTAAAATCAAAACATGGTATAATAAATAATAAATAATATTATAAAACTCCAAATGCTAATATCATCCGTCACCAAATGCAATAAATATCCTTAGTTATAAAAGAAAAAATAGTTAAATGCCATCAAATCAAATCGATTAAACACTCATAACCAACTTGGTTAGCGTAAATAATCGTGCGCTCTCAACCTTTAAAAGAAGTTGAGAATTCAAAATTTCATCTCTTATATAGAATAATCAATATAGACCCACAAATTATATCGTGGAACAAGATTATATTCATCTTGCGTTATAGACCCTAATTGAAAATGATGTCATTTTGTTTAAATTAGCGCAACCTTTTTCTTTTATTTTCCTTTCCTTCTCTTTGGATAGCATTCGCATTTATAATAGGTATATAATCTTTTTTTTTTTTTTTTGAAAACAGGTATATAATCTATTGATTGTAAGTACATAAATTTACATCTATATGTATATAATTTGTCAACCATAAATGCATCATGTCAATTAAATCTAACATTGTCTCTTGTTTATTCAATTATTTGCACTAAAAATTGAACCATTTATTTATTTTATTTACTATATATATAAAGTCAAGCTTTTTTTTTTTTTTTTTTTTTGAGATAAAGTCAAGCTTTTCTAAATAATTTATTTTTGCCAATCCTTTGCTTTAAGCTAAGATATATCTTCGTTCATCTTTTACCTTTCCTTTCTTTTTTGACTTTATTTTTTGAAATTAAAGACCGAAAGAGAGTGTAAATGGACCCTTTATTAGGAAATAGAAAGGGATCACACCTTTAAATTTTGAAGTCGCAGAAATATTGAGCATATGTTCACATAACTTAGCTAGCTTGCCAATTTTGATGACATTAAATTTTGTTTAGAATTATTATTATGTTTTTATTAATTGCCATTTTACTTATAAAGTAAGTGGTATAAATATACCAAAGCATAATTATTTTTTAAAAGTGTGTATAATTTACATGATAAGTTATCTCTTCTTCTTCTTATTCTTTTTTTTTAGTACTACTAACTCTATTAAAATGTAGTATTTGTTTATAACTACTATCTCAATCTACTGAAGCATAAAGAGTCAATATCATCTCCAATGAAACTCGAACCCACCCCCTTCTACGTGGGGTGCAACCGGGTGCCACTATATCACAAGGTCATTGACACAAGTTCTCTCTTCTTCTTCTTATTCTTTTAATTAAAAAGAAATTGATATTATGATGCTACAATGTTTTGTTTAACCAACAGTTAGTATACCCTTTGAATGCACTTACATGTAGGGATGACTATGGTGCTAAACTAGGGACTAAATTAATAATATTTTGACAAATAATAAGTAGCCAATAATAAGGTGCTAAAATGTGTATCATTTGTACACTTACATGTAGGGATGATTATAATTTGATTCAAACCGAATCCGACACTGTAGCAACCAAACTAAAAGGTTCTGGTTACGATTTAGAATCGAAACCCAATATTTGAATTTCAGTTTATTAAAATCGCGAACAAAAACTGTCGGTTTCGAACCGAAAAAATATCTTATTTTTTTCTTTTAAAATATAATGAAAGTAATACAGTAAATGGATCACTAAATCAAATCAAAGTGATCGGAGGTTATAATTACCTCATTGAAAATCAAGGATTAATTATGGATAAATAGAAAAAATTGTTGTTGATCACAAAAGCTAGGCTTCACTTTTGTGTTTTGTTTGGATTGATTTCAATGGAGGAAACGAAACCCAAGGAGAAAAGAGGGGAGCGGAGGCAATGGTGGCTCCTCCGCATTGATGAGTTGCAGCGGAGTTGACATCATTAGGTTTAGGTTTAGGTTTAGGTTTAACTTCATCAAAAGAATATAAATACAATTAAAATAAAATGATGGATCATATTGATATATAGAGTTTGAAGTCCCACCACCGCAATATATGCCAATTCCCTCCTACTCTCATCTCTTCATATATCAGATCAATCTCTTTCGGAAATTGGACCTCCTCACTCCCTCTCCCTCATCTCCAATCTCACTCTATATTAACCCTTTTCTTTCCCCCATAATTATACCCCTTTAAAGCCTCATCTTTCTTCTTCTTATTCTTTCTCTTCTTTCTTTTTTTAATTGTCTTTTTTATAACCTAAGTTACGAATTTAATTGAAAACTTCACCCCATAATCCTACTTTCCTTTTTGTATTTTTTTTACTTATACTCTAAACATGTACTATATGTGTGTGTATTTACAAATGCTATATATAATGCGTGCATTTATATGAGAATCATGTCTTAGGTGAGAAACTGCAACTACTATATATACATAATCTACTACATGAATGCACTCAATTGTGTGCATTTATGTAGTAGAATATGTATACTCACGTAGTTCTTACATTCTCATCTAAGGCATGATTTCATATCATCTACAATCTATATATATTTAACAGCATTGCATTTATAATATATAATTGCATAAAAGATAGTGCATGGCAGATTACAAACCGGCTTGAGTTGCAGTACGTATAGTAATTAACAATATGATAAAGTTGTCACGAAGGATGCTCAAGTGGGTGGAGTATAATTTTAATAATTTATATCTCTTAGGCTTAATTTACCTCGTACTTACGCGAGGATAAAATTGTAGGGACAAAATAATTCTTATCAAAAATTTTCTGACATGAACAAAACTATATTTATTCATTGATTATTATGAATTGGCAAACCCCACCGCACTTTAAAAATAAATTAAATTTACTGATATTGTCACATAAATCTTTTGTGTTATTGTAGTTTGATTCTCAACAGTATAGCAACCAGCTTGGAGGATAATTACAAGGTTTTTAAAAACAACAATAATTAAGACACTAATGACCAATTTAGTTTTATGTAGTGTATGAAATGCAGCAGTGGGACAATATGTGTTGTGCTTTTTGTTTTGGTAATATATGTCGAATGGTATAGACTAGGGTGGCAACTACTTTATATAAAGAAATTTTGGGGGTGGGGGAAGAGAAGGAAAAATCAACAGGTAACATTCACAAAAGCTGCTAAGCTAATTCAGAATGAGATGGCTTTACTAATGCGTGTGAGTGTGATGGATGTGGGGAAAGTAATTTAATTTAATTTAATTAATTAAATTATCAATCAAACTAGTTCTTATGAAATTAAAGATATTTATTGATTGTTTAATTGTATAATATAATAGATCAAATACATTATATGCATATTCATTATTTTGAAGGAAAAAAATTGTTAAATAAATACTTGAAAGGTCAAATTGAGCGTATTGTCATTCAAACATGGACCTGACAACTACATAAATAATCAAATATTAAGGAAATAAAGTTGTATATTTATTACCAGTTATATTTTTTTGTATTATATATAGATCAGAACACCTAATTTAGTATTATATAACTTGACTTATATATCTAATAATTTGTCTACAACATATATTTAATTTAAAAAATACAGAAAAATAAAACTACTAGCTAGCTAGTACATACTAAAACATATACATTACAAATTTCTACTATTCAAAAATACGCTAGCCCTACCATCTTTGAAAATTCTCATGGAAAATCATTCCCATTGTTCCAAATATATGTATATATATGCTAGCTGTTTAATGATGCATGCACCTTTAGGTTGTGTAATGCCTCTTAACAATAATTTTGTTTTTAAATCCTCCTTTTTATTAATATTTATTCATGCATGTCACAATCCATCAGTATATTTCATTATTCTTGTTTTAAAAAAAAATCAGATTTAGCTAGAATGTAAGGCTCCAATATTCTATAGGCTGGGATTTTTATTTTTTATTTTTTTGGTATTGAAACAATAAATTAAACACATTAATATAATTACAATGAAAGTCTATAATGCCAATTGACATCGGTGTCTCATATACTTATACAATTATACTAATAACGCTTTGGGAAAAAGTGCAGTACTTGGTACAAACTTAAAGCTTACTCTCAACATACATTTTAAGATTGTATTCGGTACAAAAGTTAATAGTGTCGATCAGTACCTTAAAATTTTCTTATAATTATAATACTTAACATCCTATAGACTATAATAATTACATACGTACAATTAATTATAATAATGTTTGAATTAACATTATAATAAATAAAATAATTGGAGAAAATAGGGTCTTTTAAGACTTTAGACATGAAAAATGGTCCCTGTTGGACTCAAACCCTTACCCTAATTAAGGGCAGATGGCCTCCCTCTTTTTTTAGAGATTTTTATAACAAATTAAAGGAAATTTTACTTGCATAATTTTGTCTTTGAATTGTTTGAAATTGTATCAAATGATTAAATTACAGTCAAGAACTCTAGAATCTAGATCATGATTTCTCTCAGCTCCTAATTTATATAGTTACATTCATTATAAATATTCAACCTAAAGTGGTCAATTGAACTCCATAAAAAACAGCATTGAAGCTGAGGTCATGATTAGGGAATTTGGCTCTAGGTTGAATATATTCAAATATGATAGATCCATATATATATGATCCTAAGAAACAGCATGTCAGTCAAATCTTATGAACATCTATCATCAGATGCCAATTTATGAATGAGGAATCTAACTATTATCCAAGGCAAGTAAAAGATGAAGTGTTTTGTGTTTTATGCTAAGTAAAAGGAATATAATAAAGTGAAAGCTTGGGACAGGGACAGGGACATGGACATGACATACATAGAGGCATAGAGTTGTTGATGATGATCAGATGAAGCCAATTAGAAATTTGGACTTTGTTTCAGGATCATTACTCTGAATTTGGAAAATGACAAAATTAAGGCATGATAATAATGAATGAATATGTTCTTTACAAACAAAGAATCTAATGGCATCAAAGTGTTGTTTGTAGGGCTAGCTTACACCCAACTTTCAAAAGTGGATGTAGGGAGAAAGAAACAAGGCTCTTGCATAGGGTTCCCTCAACCATTTAATTTGGTCCTTTTCTTATTTTTTAAATTGGTATATATTATAATTTCATATCATTAGCATGCATTATAATTTGAAGTGTATTTTGGTAGTTTTGAGTGTATAATATATAAAACATAATTGGGCAATCCAACTATTTTTAGTTTTTTTCAACTAACTAATACAAGTATACTAAATTGAGTAATATGTTCCATCTCAACTAAAAAGTTAGACTAATAGTTGAGTATCACGTTTATTATTTATATATGCTCATCTGGTAGTAAATTAAACGCTTATTAGATAATATGTTTGAATTTAAATGTCATGCATTAGTCTCTTTTGCCCTCGTACGTGAATCAATGATAAGCTTTTGAATGCATCTTTGCTAGAGTTTTGACATAATAGAACCCTCTTGATTCTTGAAGAAATGTATACCTAAAGAAAAAAGTTCTTTAAGAAATTTTTTTGATGGGATGGATGTATAAACTTTGTAAAGATGGACTCTTGGTTGTTAGGTCCCAATTCAATGTTTAGAAGTATATGCATATCTCATTCATACTTAAAGATTAAAGCAGAAGGTNTTTTTTTTTTTTTTTGAAAACAGGTATATAATCTATTGATTGTAAGTACATAAATTTACATCTATATGTATATAATTTGTCAACCATAAATGCATCATGTCAATTAAATCTAACATTGTCTCTTGTTTATTCAATTATTTGCACTAAAAATTGAACCATTTATTTATTTTATTTACTATATATATAAAGTCAAGCTTTTTTTTTTTTTTTTTGTTTGAGATAAAGTCAAGCTTTTCTAAATAATTTATTTTTGCCAATCCTTTGCTTTAAGCTAAGATATATCTTCGTTCATCTTTTACCTTTCCTTTCTTTTTTGACTTTATTTTTTGAAATTAAAGACCGAAAGAGAGTGTAAATGGACCCTTTATTAGGAAATAGAAAGGGATCACACCTTTAAATTTTGAAGTCGCAGAAATATTGAGCATATGTTCACATAACTTAGCTAGCTTGCCAATTTTGATGACATTAAATTTTGTTTAGAATTATTATTATGTTTTTATTAATTGCCATTTTACTTATAAAGTAAGTGGTATAAATATACCAAAGCATAATTATTTTTTAAAAGTGTGTATAATTTACATGATAAGTTATCTCTTCTTCTTCTTATTCTTTTTTTTTAGTACTACTAACTCTATTAAAATGTAGTATTTGTTTATAACTACTATCTCAATCTACTGAAGCATAAAGAGTCAATATCATCTCCAATGAAACTCGAACCCACCCCCTTCTACGTGGGGTGCAACCGGGTGCCACTATATCACAAGGTCATTGACACAAGTTCTCTCTTCTTCTTCTTATTCTTTTAATTAAAAAGAAATTGATATTATGATGCTACAATGTTTTGTTTAACCAACAGTTAGTATACCCTTTGAATGCACTTACATGTAGGGATGACTATGGTGCTAAACTAGGGACTAAATTAATAATATTTTGACAAATAATAAGTAGCCAATAATAAGGTGCTAAAATGTGTATCATTTGTACACTTACATGTAGGGATGATTATAATTTGATTCAAACCGAATCCGACACTGTAGCAACCAAACTAAAAGGTTCTGGTTACGATTTAGAATCGAAACCCAATATTTGAATTTCAGTTTATTAAAATCGCGAACAAAAACTGTCGGTTTCGAACCGAAAAAATATCTTATTTTTTTCTTTTAAAATATAATGAAAGTAATACAGTAAATGGATCACTAAATCAAATCAAAGTGATCGGAGGTTATAATTACCTCATTGAAAATCAAGGATTAATTATGGATAAATAGAAAAAATTGTTGTTGATCACAAAAGCTAGGCTTCACTTTTGTGTTTTGTTTGGATTGATTTCAATGGAGGAAACGAAACCCAAGGAGAAAAGAGGGGAGCGGAGGCAATGGTGGCTCCTCCGCATTGATGAGTTGCAGCGGAGTTGACATCATTAGGTTTAGGTTTAGGTTTAGGTTTAACTTCATCAAAAGAATATAAATACAATTAAAATAAAATGATGGATCATATTGATATATAGAGTTTGAAGTCCCACCACCGCAATATATGCCAATTCCCTCCTACTCTCATCTCTTCATATATCAGATCAATCTCTTTCGGAAATTGGACCTCCTCACTCCCTCTCCCTCATCTCCAATCTCACTCTATATTAACCCTTTTCTTTCCCCCATAATTATACCCCTTTAAAGCCTCATCTTTCTTCTTCTTATTCTTTCTCTTCTTTCTTTTTTTAATTGTCTTTTTTATAACCTAAGTTACGAATTTAATTGAAAACTTCACCCCATAATCCTACTTTCCTTTTTGTATTTTTTTTACTTATACTCTAAACATGTACTATATGTGTGTGTATTTACAAATGCTATATATAATGCGTGCATTTATATGAGAATCATGTCTTAGGTGAGAAACTGCAACTACTATATATACATAATCTACTACATGAATGCACTCAATTGTGTGCATTTATGTAGTAGAATATGTATACTCACGTAGTTCTTACATTCTCATCTAAGGCATGATTTCATATCATCTACAATCTATATATATTTAACAGCATTGCATTTATAATATATAATTGCATAAAAGATAGTGCATGGCAGATTACAAACCGGCTTGAGTTGCAGTACGTATAGTAATTAACAATATGATAAAGTTGTCACGAAGGATGCTCAAGTGGGTGGAGTATAATTTTAATAATTTATATCTCTTAGGCTTAATTTACCTCGTACTTACGCGAGGATAAAATTGTAGGGACAAAATAATTCTTATCAAAAATTTTCTGACATGAACAAAACTATATTTATTCATTGATTATTATGAATTGGCAAACCCCACCGCACTTTAAAAATAAATTAAATTTACTGATATTGTCACATAAATCTTTTGTGTTATTGTAGTTTGATTCTCAACAGTATAGCAACCAGCTTGGAGGATAATTACAAGGTTTTTAAAAACAACAATAATTAAGACACTAATGACCAATTTAGTTTTATGTAGTGTATGAAATGCAGCAGTGGGACAATATGTGTTGTGCTTTTTGTTTTGGTAATATATGTCGAATGGTATAGACTAGGGTGGCAACTACTTTATATAAAGAAATTTTGGGGGTGGGGGAAGAGAAGGAAAAATCAACAGGTAACATTCACAAAAGCTGCTAAGCTAATTCAGAATGAGATGGCTTTACTAATGCGTGTGAGTGTGATGGATGTGGGGAAAGTAATTTAATTTAATTTAATTAATTAAATTATCAATCAAACTAGTTCTTATGAAATTAAAGATATTTATTGATTGTTTAATTGTATAATATAATAGATCAAATACATTATATGCATATTCATTATTTTGAAGGAAAAAAATTGTTAAATAAATACTTGAAAGGTCAAATTGAGCGTATTGTCATTCAAACATGGACCTGACAACTACATAAATAATCAAATATTAAGGAAATAAAGTTGTATATTTATTACCAGTTATATTTTTTTGTATTATATATAGATCAGAACACCTAATTTAGTATTATATAACTTGACTTATATATCTAATAATTTGTCTACAACATATATTTAATTTAAAAAATACAGAAAAATAAAACTACTAGCTAGCTAGTACATACTAAAACATATACATTACAAATTTCTACTATTCAAAAATACGCTAGCCCTACCATCTTTGAAAATTCTCATGGAAAATCATTCCCATTGTTCCAAATATATGTATATATATGCTAGCTGTTTAATGATGCATGCACCTTTAGGTTGTGTAATGCCTCTTAACAATAATTTTGTTTTTAAATCCTCCTTTTTATTAATATTTATTCATGCATGTCACAATCCATCAGTATATTTCATTATTCTTGTTTTAAAAAAAAATCAGATTTAGCTAGAATGTAAGGCTCCAATATTCTATAGGCTGGGATTTTTATTTTTTATTTTTTTGGTATTGAAACAATAAATTAAACACATTAATATAATTACAATGAAAGTCTATAATGCCAATTGACATCGGTGTCTCATATACTTATACAATTATACTAATAACGCTTTGGGAAAAAGTGCAGTACTTGGTACAAACTTAAAGCTTACTCTCAACATACATTTTAAGATTGTATTCGGTACAAAAGTTAATAGTGTCGATCAGTACCTTAAAATTTTCTTATAATTATAATACTTAACATCCTATAGACTATAATAATTACATACGTACAATTAATTATAATAATGTTTGAATTAACATTATAATAAATAAAATAATTGGAGAAAATAGGGTCTTTTAAGACTTTAGACATGAAAAATGGTCCCTGTTGGACTCAAACCCTTACCCTAATTAAGGGCAGATGGCCTCCCTCTTTTTTTAGAGATTTTTATAACAAATTAAAGGAAATTTTACTTGCATAATTTTGTCTTTGAATTGTTTGAAATTGTATCAAATGATTAAATTACAGTCAAGAACTCTAGAATCTAGATCATGATTTCTCTCAGCTCCTAATTTATATAGTTACATTCATTATAAATATTCAACCTAAAGTGGTCAATTGAACTCCATAAAAAACAGCATTGAAGCTGAGGTCATGATTAGGGAATTTGGCTCTAGGTTGAATATATTCAAATATGATAGATCCATATATATATGATCCTAAGAAACAGCATGTCAGTCAAATCTTATGAACATCTATCATCAGATGCCAATTTATGAATGAGGAATCTAACTATTATCCAAGGCAAGTAAAAGATGAAGTGTTTTGTGTTTTATGCTAAGTAAAAGGAATATAATAAAGTGAAAGCTTGGGACAGGGACAGGGACATGGACATGACATACATAGAGGCATAGAGTTGTTGATGATGATCAGATGAAGCCAATTAGAAATTTGGACTTTGTTTCAGGATCATTACTCTGAATTTGGAAAATGACAAAATTAAGGCATGATAATAATGAATGAATATGTTCTTTACAAACAAAGAATCTAATGGCATCAAAGTGTTGTTTGTAGGGCTAGCTTACACCCAACTTTCAAAAGTGGATGTAGGGAGAAAGAAACAAGGCTCTTGCATAGGGTTCCCTCAACCATTTAATTTGGTCCTTTTCTTATTTTTTAAATTGGTATATATTATAATTTCATATCATTAGCATGCATTATAATTTGAAGTGTATTTTGGTAGTTTTGAGTGTATAATATATAAAACATAATTGGGCAATCCAACTATTTTTAGTTTTTTTCAACTAACTAATACAAGTATACTAAATTGAGTAATATGTTCCATCTCAACTAAAAAGTTAGACTAATAGTTGAGTATCACGTTTATTATTTATATATGCTCATCTGGTAGTAAATTAAACGCTTATTAGATAATATGTTTGAATTTAAATGTCATGCATTAGTCTCTTTTGCCCTCGTACGTGAATCAATGATAAGCTTTTGAATGCATCTTTGCTAGAGTTTTGACATAATAGAACCCTCTTGATTCTTGAAGAAATGTATACCTAAAGAAAAAAGTTCTTTAAGAAATTTTTTTGATGGGATGGATGTATAAACTTTGTAAAGATGGACTCTTGGTTGTTAGGTCCCAATTCAATGTTTAGAAGTATATGCATATCTCATTCATACTTAAAGATTAAAGCAGAAGGTGAGTAATTTAGCAGGTTATATAAACTTGGACCAACATAAAGTTTGATTTTTTGTAACTTTAATTTGGCAGTTGGATGGATGGCTGCTTGTGGGACAAAATTCCACCCACTATTTGGCTTCACTTTAATTTTTGTTTTGTGCATTTCCCTTTTCACGTTACACTTGGATTCCCTCTCTAAAAGGCATACGTACATGTCTTTGTACATACAATCTCGATCACCTCATATATTCGTGTACATACATATATAATTCCATAGTCAATAGTTGAATAATGAATATAATGAAGAACGAAGCACAGGTTGCTATAGTGTTGTGTGTTAGAACTTAAATCAATGTCTCTTTTTTGGCGGGAGATTTCGCTATCAAGAAGAAAGTTCTTACTACTAAGAGATGGCAAATCACCCCTTTGTTTTTTTGGCAGATTACTGAACTTTGGGTGAGAGCTGTTGATCGAGGATCCACCAGCCTCGCCTTCAGATTTTATTTTTTATTTTTCCAGTCTCCATGAACAGCCCAACTGGTCACCGAACAATCTCTCAAGGCGAGTGGAGACTTTAAGTGTTAAGTGCATCACCCGGGCTAAAATCCAACAGGCTAAATCAATAAACTAAAATTTAAAAATATTAGTGAATATCACGTGGTAGGGTTCAAATTTTTACCTTAATGCGGGAAGTGAGCTTTAAGTGCATCACCCGGCCCATTTATTAGGCTGTCTACAATAGCCAATTTTGGCACAAAATTTAAGAACTAAATTTGAGTTTAAGTCACACAACAAATGGGAATGGCTTACATGGCAATGAGATATTTGTCCTGCAAGGTTGGGATTTTGCAGGTTAACAATGGGCCCCACCATTCAATAATTCCGCGCCTCACGCATGTGTGAGGCGCGGGCGCGTAAAATTATTATTTTTTTATTTCAGTTTTTATTTTAATTTTTGTTTTTTCTTTTCTTTTTTTTTCCTCCACCCTTATTTTCTCTTTCTTAATTACACTTACAAAAACACCTCAAAATCTACACCCAAGTTTTAACTATTGGGGAAGGCCTTAGTGAATAAAATTTAGGGTGTGTTTGGTTGGGGGGTTTTGGTATAGGGAATGGGTATGAAAGTGATTGTTAGTGTTTGGTTGATAGGTTTTAAGAATGCTACTATGGGTATGGAATACCCCATTAATGGGAAAACCCATACCCTTATTAAATAAGGGTTTCATTTCACTTCTTCATTTCTTCCCCAACTATTAATATTCATTCCCATTCCACCCAACTACCAAACATGCTAAATACTTTCACCAAAACCCATTACCCTTACCAAGTATTTGATACCCATTCCGATTCCGATTCCCATGTGCGAACCAAACACACCCTTAAAGTTTACGTAGTATGATTAAAGGAGTTGGTTTGAAGAAAGACAAGTACAATAATGTTTTAGTAGGATTGGAATTTGGGACATATTATATACCTAGCTTAATTACAATATGTAGCTTTGATGATGAATACACTGTACTTTGAGTTAGGTGGAGGGCCTTATATCTTTTTATTTAAAAAGAAAAGAAAAGAAAAAAACACCTCTAGAAAGAAATCATACGTACTGAAAAAGAAAACTTTGTGTTTTTAATATTAATTTGAAAATTCCTTATGGTGATAATCCTACGAGCTAGGCTTGTAGTTTATGTACAAGTACAGTAGCAAGTAGACAATCCATTATCCATCCAGGTAGGTAGGTACCTTTTCAAATTGAATTAAAGATATGTTGCACTTAAACTATATGGAGCATGTATGTACATAGCCGTTAGGTTTACGTCACCTCAATACTTTTTTTTTTATAACTATTTTTACCTTTATCACAATATCAAAAAGTTAATTTTTATTAAACACTTTTAAAAATAATCAGCTAGCTAAACAACTCTTCAATTTTCAGCTTCTAGTTTATAGCTTTCAGCTATCTTTTTAGCTAGGTTTGCCAAACATAGCCATGAACTCTAAAATTATGAGTGACCATTAGTCATCTTCGTCAACTCTAAGAAAATCAAGATTATTTAATTAGTCTCTTATTTTATTTACATATATGGAGAAAGTTCATGTGAACAAACTTTCATGTAAAAAGTAAGTGATTTGATTCATACTTAATTGTGTATGTAATAACTGAAAGTAATAACCACTTAAAAATAAAATAACTTACATAACACACCTCCATATGTAATAATCACTTAAAAACAAAATAAATTTAATGTGTCAAAAACAATATAAAGATTAAGTTAAGTGGGTCATTCATAATCGAGATTATACCTTGAGCCTAGACTACCTAATTTGATATCTAACTTTCAGTCAAGGAAATCACACAATAAGTGGTTATTGAAGGACAAAAGAAACGGTTATACTACACCTAAGGTTCAACCTTTAAAAATATAACAAACCAACTAATATGTACATGGTACACATGACATGTTTCTAGTGTATTACTAATAATTCTAGTAATGCTCATTAAATTGTATTAATAAAGTCTTTTACTGCCAAACACTTTGTGCTTAGATGACATGTAGATTTTCTTTGGATGCATAAGGCCCCACATCTCGGGTCGACAAAATTCTAGATGAGTAAATCACAGTGACTCAGCTTACTTAGCTACCCATTAAGTGGAAGGGCGAATGCCTAGTGTCAATAAGGAACCACCTCTAGAAGAAGGTGAAATTCCATATTGCGACTGTTAAGACTTGATATTATGTCCTTGCTCACAATTTGCCAACCAATAATCAACTAATTAACTATCAATATGGACCTTAAAGTTGCATTCTAATTCTATAAGAAGTTACTCGAGCCACCCCAACAACAAAAGAGTTCTTACTTTCTCCGAAGATTGATTCATCATGGAAGTACCCTAAGTACCCCTTTGGCCCATTTGTTTACCTCCCTCATCACATGTGAATTCTTTGTTATCTCGCATTGGGTGATGACTGATGATAGACTTATAATCAAGGAGGATTGTCAAATCTTGTCTTGAATTATCTTCCCCTTAAAGTCCGCACAACTATCGCATAATCAAGTTCAATCTCCACATTTAAAATATCACTTCCCTTGTCTAAAACTACTCTTAGAGCATCACCATCAGTGAATAATGTGGAGTTATTAGTACAATAGAATCCTAGTTGGAGGAGAGAAGTGCAAGGAAAGAGAAAAAAGAAAACATCCTGCAAAAACAAGTTATTGGTATAGTAATTCTGTACAACATCCAACAGACAGAAAAGAGACGCGCGTCAGTAAGGCCCCCGACAATGTGTTTTTTATTTATTTATTTTTTAATCAAATTTGTTTAATTTTTTTCTAATCACACATTTTCTCTTTCCTAATCACTTGCAAAAATTCCTCAAGAATTCTGCCAATAAGTTATTCAATTCGTTGTCTCAATTTTGACAGTGAATTAATACTAGTTTGCCAAGAAGATAATTTGCCCTTGCTTTAAATTAATACTTGTTTCCATGTTTTTAATTAATCACTTCAAATAAAAAGAATATATTTTTAAAAGTAGTTAATTGTAAGGGTCGATATGATACCTTTAAACATTAAAAGAAATTTAAAAAGCTATTAATTAGAATATGTATGCCGGCTTGCATAAATTATATAGTACCCTGTATAATATAATGTGTACAAAAACGGAGTAATATTCATTGAAAACATCCAAAAAGCACACACCATGCTATTTCTTTAAAAATATTTGCTACAAAATCGTCAATTCGTCACCACCATTTTAATCACTAAATACACAACTTCATTAATTTAATGCCAATGAAAACTTGGAGTTTACGTAACAATGAATTAGCAAGTAAATTTGAAATTTAAGTCAATTTCGGGCAATAATAATAATAATAATAATAATAATAATAATTCAAAATTACTTGTTATCAGTCATTACAGAGTGGTGAACGATCTGACCAGGCTGGACCCAGAGAGCAACATTTATATGTATTGTGCACTCCCCCACTCCCCACTCACGTGCTTGCTCCCCTTCTAATTAATCAATTCAATCAACTTTTTTTTTTTTAAATCACTTTTAAATTTTTTATAAGTCAAAGGAACAAAAAATCTACAATGGAAAAATTTAATCTTTATAATTTTGATTTATAGAGAAATTCACAACCGCTACGCACTCTAGAGAAGGTGCCATGTGCCTTAGCTAGCAAAGAAGTAAACTAATCAATGTTTATCATGTTCAAATTAAGAAGAATAATAGACAATTTTATGGAAAGTCAAACTTGTGGTTATCAATCTAATCCCGACCAACTAGTTAATTGATCATTAAAAAAAAATACTTTATCTGTCTCATTTTATGTTTATGTTCGATTAATGAGATTTTAGTAATAAAACAAAAGAAGAGATTTGATTAAAATTATTTTTAATTCAATTTATTATAATATTAAGCTTAATATTAGTATATAAAGTTCATATATTTAAAAATTATATTAAAAGTATTATTAAACACAAATAAAAAATAAAAAATTAATAAAAAATAAAGTAAAGAATAAAGAGTTGGTTAACTAATAAATACTCCATCTGTCCCATTTTGCATGTCCGATTTATTATTCATTAGTCAAACAAATTCTTTTTCCATTTCTTTTAGTAATTTTGTTCCATATCCATTTTCCATTACTTTCTCAACCTACTGAAGCAACAGTTGTCTCCATTGAGGCTCAAACTCACTCCCATCATCCCCATTATCTACGTGGGAGTGTAAACCCGAACACCGGGTGCCACTAGACCACAAAAAGATGAGGATAATAGTAAACAAACAAAATGAGATGGGGAGAATAATAATTAAGATGTGTAAAATGAAAAGGAGTATATACGATAGACATGAAATAATTTGAATTTTACAAGAATGACCACTTAGTTTGACGTAGATTTTTGATAGAGATTTGAAAACACGAATTTTGAAGTTAAAAATGGAGGCGAGGTGATGGAAATCATGGAATGATGGTAGTTGGTTCACGAAGATTGTCAGGTAATATTCAAAAAAAAAAAAAAAAAAAANTGACAGTGAATTAATACTAGTTTGCCAAGAAGATAATTTGCCCTTGCTTTAAATTAATACTTGTTTCCATGTTTTTAATTAATCACTTCAAATAAAAAGAATATATTTTTAAAAGTAGTTAATTGTAAGGGTCGATATGATACCTTTAAACATTAAAAGAAATTTAAAAAGCTATTAATTAGAATATGTATGCCGGCTTGCATAAATTATATAGTACCCTGTATAATATAATGTGTACAAAAACGGAGTAATATTCATTGAAAACATCCAAAAAGCACACACCATGCTATTTCTTTAAAAATATTTGCTACAAAATCGTCAATTCGTCACCACCATTTTAATCACTAAATACACAACTTCATTAATTTAATGCCAATGAAAACTTGGAGTTTACGTAACAATGAATTAGCAAGTAAATTTGAAATTTAAGTCAATTTCGGGCAATAATAATAATAATAATAATAATAATAATAATTCAAAATTACTTGTTATCAGTCATTACAGAGTGGTGAACGATCTGACCAGGCTGGACCCAGAGAGCAACATTTATATGTATTGTGCACTCCCCCACTCCCCACTCACGTGCTTGCTCCCCTTCTAATTAATCAATTCAATCAACTTTTTTTTTTTTAAATCACTTTTAAATTTTTTATAAGTCAAAGGAACAAAAAATCTACAATGGAAAAATTTAATCTTTATAATTTTGATTTATAGAGAAATTCACAACCGCTACGCACTCTAGAGAAGGTGCCATGTGCCTTAGCTAGCAAAGAAGTAAACTAATCAATGTTTATCATGTTCAAATTAAGAAGAATAATAGACAATTTTATGGAAAGTCAAACTTGTGGTTATCAATCTAATCCCGACCAACTAGTTAATTGATCATTAAAAAAAAATACTTTATCTGTCTCATTTTATGTTTATGTTCGATTAATGAGATTTTAGTAATAAAACAAAAGAAGAGATTTGATTAAAATTATTTTTAATTCAATTTATTATAATATTAAGCTTAATATTAGTATATAAAGTTCATATATTTAAAAATTATATTAAAAGTATTATTAAACACAAATAAAAAATAAAAAATTAATAAAAAATAAAGTAAAGAATAAAGAGTTGGTTAACTAATAAATACTCCATCTGTCCCATTTTGCATGTCCGATTTATTATTCATTAGTCAAACAAATTCTTTTTCCATTTCTTTTAGTAATTTTGTTCCATATCCATTTTCCATTACTTTCTCAACCTACTGAAGCAACAGTTGTCTCCATTGAGGCTCAAACTCACTCCCATCATCCCCATTATCTACGTGGGAGTGTAAACCCGAACACCGGGTGCCACTAGACCACAAAAAGATGAGGATAATAGTAAACAAACAAAATGAGATGGGGAGAATAATAATTAAGATGTGTAAAATGAAAAGGAGTATATACGATAGACATGAAATAATTTGAATTTTACAAGAATGACCACTTAGTTTGACGTAGATTTTTGATAGAGATTTGAAAACACGAATTTTGAAGTTAAAAATGGAGGCGAGGTGATGGAAATCATGGAATGATGGTAGTTGGTTCACGAAGATTGTCAGGTAATATTCAAAAAAAAAAAAAAAAAAAGGGAAGGGAATGAAAATAGAGATAAAAGCATTCAAACAAATCAGAAAAGAACACGCAGATGAAGAAATACATACATACATACGCCCATGATATATAGTGGAAAGGAGAGTGAGTGAGTGATGTTTGTGTTGTGGGGTTATAGTCTCCTGTTCCACCATTATTAATTATACTCTCGTGGATTTCAGCGTTGTTTTTCAAACTTCCTCTTCATACCCGCGCTCTAAACCAAGCATCCGTTGATTATTTTAACCCCAAAACCCCACCCCCCACCCCCCATCGCTCTCCTCTTTCTCCCCATTTCTTTAGATTTACGTATTTCTTGATTCTTGTGTCAAACTCTTACCAAAATCCTGATCAGCTTGGTTTATTAACCCAAAGGAGTCCGAATCCGAGGCCGAGGTTTAATGGGTATTTGGGTAATGGCTGTTCTGTTAGGGAAGAAGAAGAAAGATGTACAGTGAGTGATTGTAAAGTGGAGAAAAGGGAGTGAAATAGTTTTCCCCCCTTTTTTTTCCTATTTGCCCTTTGTTTCTTTTTATATATTCTTCACCCAAAAGGATATCTTTTACTATAGTATGCTAGAGGTGTGGAGGGATAGAAATATAGAATCAGTGTTGGTGGTAAAGAATGCAGAATATGAAGAAGAAAGGCAGTAATGGAAATAATGGGAATAGCAATGAAGCTCCAAAGCCTAAAGAGAGACATATTGTTTCTTGGTCTCAAGAGGTCTGATAACATTGCTTTCAATTTTTGAATTTTGGAGTTACTGTCTTTTTTTTTTGTTTTTTTTTTTGTTTTTTGTTTTTTTTTGAATTCTTTAACTTGATTCTTGTTTTCTGATGGTTTGGTTTGAGTTGCAGGAGGATGATATACTGAGAGAACAGATTAGACTCCATGGAACAGAGAAGTGAGTCTCTAGCTGTTTGATTGTAACAGTATTGTTTTGTTTGGATAAGAAGTTGCTTCAGTGGGTGATGGATGGAAGTGAAACTGTAATACATGATTGGTTGATTGTTGTTTTTCATACATTTATGCAGTTGGACAATCATTGCATCAAAATTTAAAGATAAAACAACCAGGCAATGCAGAAGGAGGTCAGTTTTTTTTAGCTATTTTCTTTGTTTTCCCTGCTTTTTGTGGATATTAATGGATTTTGATGTTTCTGTATACTTAAAAGGTTGTCTTTTTTCAGTTGAGTGTAGTCTCATTTACTTTTAGTTGTTTGTGCAGATGGTTCACTTATTTGAACTCCGATTTCAAAAAGGGGGGATGGTCACCTGAAGAAGATGTGCTCTTGTGTGAGGTAAAATTGGTACTTTTAAATGCCTCTAAATCTTGGTTTTGAAGGTCAAGTAGTTTCTGTTTTCAACCTGATAGTAGGGCATATGATTGATGGGTCTGTTATGTGATGACATTTTACCTCAATTAGTCTATAGAAGAATTCTTGATTGATATTAGTTTTTTTTTTTTTTTGAAAAGTGATTGATATTAGTTTAATTTCATAATCTGATATAAATAAGACTGTGTGCAGGCTCAGAGGATTTTTGGCAACAGATGGACCGAGATTGCCAAGGTGGTCTCAGGCAGGTAAGTTGAGCATTGCTTCGTTTACTCTATATAGTATAGCTTATTTGTTTGCATGATGTTTTAATGGCTTTCTTATATGTTCATCCAGAACCGATAATGCTGTGAAGAATCGATTCACTACCTTGTGCAAAAAGAGAGCAAAGAACGAGGCCTTAGCTAAAGAAAATAACAATTCATTTATTAATCTAAACAACAAAAGGGTTATCTTTCCAAGTGCGCTCAACATTGATAGAATATCAGGACCTGGATCTCCATTTAAGAAGCTGAGGTAATATATGCAGATGCTTCAACTACATTCTATAAGTAATAAGACCACAGTTTAGTAAATAACATCTTTTATTGTGTATAGGAGGAGCCACATATCGGATCTCCCAGAAAATTGCAATAGTGGAGAAAAATCACTCGTGACTTGTAATGCAGTAAATCAGCTGCAAAGATCTCCATTTTCAGTACTCCCAAATGTTGGGAGCAGTTTACCAACCAATCAAAATGTCAGCATTAAGGATTCACCTACCAATGGTAAATATTTCATTGAAGCTGTTCAAAACTTTTATAAGTTAAATTCGTGAGTGATGCCTGCAAGGCATAAAGTGCAAGAAATCAGATGAAACTATTTTGATTTTAAGTATCTTTTATTCCACGATTTAAGACAATTAACTAAATCTTGTATTCTTGTTGGATGATTAGCAGCTTCTATCAATAAAACTGAAGGAACTTTTCTTAAGAAGGATGATCCAAAGATACTTGCACTGATGCAACAAGCAGAACTTCTGAGCTCCTTGGCACTCAAAGTGAATTCAGAGAACTCATACCAGAGTCTTGAAAATGCTTGGAAGGTAAGGAAGAATATTATATTGTTCGATTTCCAGGTTAAAGTTGTAGTACATGAAAAATTGTATTATTGATGTCAAGAAAAAAGCTTAGAGTGAAATCAAGTTATCAATTCATTCAATGTGTAACTCAGCTATGTAGTTTCTAAAGTAATAGGGTGCTCAGCTATCACCTAACACAACAAGAATGGTTGTTCAGGTACTTCAAGATTTTCTCAATCAAAAAGAGGATGATGTGCTCAAGGGCAGAATTTCTGAGATGGATATCCAACTTGAGGATTTTAAGGGCTTAGCAGAGGATTTGAAAAGCATTAATGTACCTAGTCAATCTTGGAGGTATTGTGACAGGCATGCTATAGTTTCCTTGGCCATGATTATCCAAGATTGAAGTGCCTAATTTATGGTTTTTCAGGCAACCTGCTTTATCTGAAGATTCTGCAGGCAGCTCTGAGTATAGTTCTGGATCAACTTTGTTATCCCATGCTCCTGGTGATAAGAAAGAACAATGTGAAGCTGAGGTATCTGCCTTGCATCAGGATATTGAATCTGGGTTACAATCGACTGAGTTAGGAGATCAAACCACTATAAATGCATTTTCAGGTGGAACTCCTGGCAATGCAACTTGTACTGAAGGTAGAAAAGATTTATACTTTACTGGGAGGGATTTAAGGATTTTGACTTGCTTTAAATTTTCAACTGTATATTGATGAATTCTCTTCAAGCTTATGAAATGTGTATCTGTTTTTCAGCAGATATCTTACCAACTTGTGACAAAGTCAGTGCCAATGATGAAGCAGCATGTGAATATTCAGCTGAAGAATGCAGCTCCCCTCTGCATGTAACTCCATTGTTCAGGACACTAGCAGCAGCCATTCCCAGCCCAAAATTTTCAGAAAGTGTAAGTAATCTAGATTTTTATGATCAATATTACAATGAGTTAGATACTAATAAACCAATAAAGGCAGCCAATTATTAGCTTATTATAGCTTGCATATCTGCCAGAACTTGGATCAGATCAATAAACTTCCAGGCCTTCCTCATATCGAATTATATGTAACTTCTGTTAGAAAGGCACCATTATTTGAATTTCCATCATTGCGTCAGAAGAGCGTTCTCATAATAACTGAAATGTCACATGGTATAATGAACAGATACCACAATGATGTCTAGGCAATAAAACACAACTATTGTGGCTAAAATGAGAATTCTAGGATTATTATAGGTTAAAACAAGAGCATAGAAAAGAAGCAAACGTATAAAGGAGATGTTAAGGTAGCTCTAAATAAAATGGAATGAATTATTTTAACATTTACGATGAAGACATGAAGTAATTAGCTTTTCCTGAGAAAAATTGATGACATAGTTTATAGTTATTAGTTGAAAGAGTGGAGAGGAGGAAGAAAAAACAAGAGACTACAAAGTTATGTTGAAATAAACATTAAATTGGTTAAATTGGATAAAGATGATATATGCATTCAACCTTGTGCTAATCTGAATAGATTTGAGTTTAGTTACACTGACCAGGGATTAAGACAAATTATAACAGCAATCAGGAATTCTTGTTTGCTATTCAAAGGAGTGCTACATTTTCAAAAGACAATGTTTGAAAATCTAGCATTATCTTCCTGAACAATATCACCATCAACCAACACTTTTCACCATAAAATTCAATTAGAAATATAATGTTTTTTTTTACATTGCAACCTTGAAAAGATGTTTTATCATAACCTTTTGAGAATTGAGCCTTTAGAGTTTCAAGAAACTATAATTGTGTAGTGTGTAGTTTAAGTTTGGATGGCTTCCGAAGAATTACCAATATGTTGTTAAGGTTTCATCCATTTATGATTCGATTAACCCCATTAGAACTTATACTAATTAAACCTATTAAGGTGATTGAAATTTGTGTAGACTGATGTAGATAGACATTGAAATGCCACAACTCACAAGATGGCATTGCGAATTGCGACTGGCATTCATGAGGAATCCCAAGTGAACTACTTGCCATTTTTTTGTTTGTCTTCAGCTTCACTCTTTCCACAATCTTTTATATCTTTTGCACTTCATTGCCCTTTGATGTTTCAAAGTCAACTTGTGACTATTGTTTCGTTCTACTCAATTGTTCAAAAGTTCTACTTTGCCTTTATGTAAGATACTTAAAGGCTATATAAAGTTTTAAGTTCAACCTTTTAATCTAACTAATTGTAGTGCACTTCTACTTGATACTGCTTTAATATTTAAGGTGTACTGCAAGTTGCAAAACTATGATGTTTTGGACAAAGTTCTTTTTCCTTTAGTTACCCTATTCTTGGTTACTGTATTGCTTCCAAAAGTTAAAAACTTTGAAACATTTTTCTTCATACTTGTGTTTATTCTTATCAATCTGATGTAGAGTAAGATGCAGGAGTGACACGTTGATTTATTTGATTGTTCAGGAGAGACAATTCCTACTAAAAACACTTGGAATGGATTGTACATCCCCAAATTCAAGCATCAATAATACTTCCCATCCTCCATCTTGCAAGAGGGTCCTCCTCCATAGTCTATGACAGACAGATTCTGCGGCACTCAGAATCAGTATCCTGAGTTTTTGACGCGTAGATTTCCTTTGAGCTATTATCTCTGGCTTGCAGTCATTACGACCTGAGTTTTTTCATAGAGGCCTGTGAAGATCTGGTCTGCATTCTAGAATGCTACGGGGCATTCTAGTCTTGTTTTTGGAAGATCTGACAAGATGATCTGCATCCTTTCTACCCTAATACAAGTGTAGTGTGCTTTTCTGTGTTGTGCCTCATTCTTTGGTGTGTTGATTGGGACTCGGATTAGGGCATTCGATGTTCCCAGAAAGTTTTCTTGGCATTAGAATGCCAATTGTACAGATCATACAGTGTAATTAAAAACTGGTACCTTGCTGATATTACCCCTCATAGAGAATATTAAACCAAGAAGAAAAATTACCCCAAAAAAAAAGGAAGGAAAGAAGGAAATCTAATACATTTAGAGAGAGACAAAGCTGGCACAGAAGGATCTACCAGATGAATTGACCTCTGTGTTTTGTGTTAGAAAATAAGTATTTTTATTTTTTGGTGGTGTACTAGTGTTTGATTCTTTTTTTTTTTCCTGATTTATATGTAACCTGTAACTCATACTCATTGGGGTGGTGAATATATAATATTGTTTTGTGTGCAGACATTTCTTCTTTCTTTCTTTCTTTCTTCTTTCTACTCCATTACATGTTCTGAGACTGCAAAACTTGAGAATGAAAAGAAATTTGGAATGGAAGAGAATGCATGCATAGAACAGAACAGAACAGAACTGCAAAACATGAAAGACATTAAACACTAAAGAATAAGAGAAGTTAGGAGAGAATTTGTTACCAAGAAGTAAAATAGTAATGCCTTTTGTGTAGCTATGACATGAGAAGCTTCTTCAGCTCTGTGTTTGTCTCTCCTTTTTTCTGAATATGTAATGTGGGGAAGGGGAAGGGAGAGCTGAGGCCTCTCACAAATCTGTTATTCATCTGCTTTTTGACCAGAGGGTTTAATGCTTTTTGTGGGGGCACTGTGAATTGTGAATTGTGAATTGTGATCATGACATGCCAGAAAGCTAGTGCTATATAACAGGAGGGAAACCTGTGCAAATTAAAGCAATCACTGCTTCAAACCTCTGCATAAAATATTTTCTCATACATTTTACACCACCAATCACAACAATGTTTATATGATAAATTTTATAATTTGAAAAAAATAAATTCAGGAGATGTTACATGTACAAGTGTCACGATCACAATCGTTTTTATCAGAGACTAAATTTACACTCACAAAATTACACTACTTATATTTACTAATACTTCCAGCAATATCCTTAATAAAAATTATGATTAAACATCTTAAACACAACTGTTTGGA
The DNA here is from genome assembly GCF_003576645.1 of Ipomoea triloba. Taxonomy (NCBI): domain Eukaryota; kingdom Viridiplantae; phylum Streptophyta; class Magnoliopsida; order Solanales; family Convolvulaceae; genus Ipomoea; species Ipomoea triloba. The sequence goes on along the minus strand of NC_044923.1, from coordinate 18,354,827 downwards.
GTAATTGGCAAATTGACCGTCAATGTAACTATATGGCTGGATATATGATTTTTGTAAATGTACATCATATTCAATTACATTATACGTATTTGACAAATATTTTATAAGAACCTAAATATCTAAGGTCAAATATCTTTTTAAACTTTTTTAAACACTCATGATTCTTTACAAGGTAATATCTGTTTTATACTTTTTTCAATTTTTAAAAGCTTAATTACAATGGCCAATTTCAATTGAATCAATCCTGGGGACAAAAGTGATAATACGGAGTATAATATATGAAGCCTATTCTATGGGACAAAAGTTAAATATCTCATATGATTTAAACACAATTTTGACGTACCAAAAAGGATTATAGTTGGTCCCCATATTTCCTTTTCCCCCTATTTTAACTTGAATTCATGTTTTTCATTATTATTTATAAAAAAAAGTCATTATTCTATAGTCTTCTAATTTATTGTCTTTTTTTTTTCCTTTCCATTTTTGTTTCTCGTTTTCCCGTTTCCCTGTAGAGAGAAATTCTAAAACCCAATTACTGTGATTCTTTATCTTGCGAGTCGCCACTGGATGATGACCGCACTTGCCTCCAGATCGTAGAGAAGACTCTCTGAACTGTCTCTACCCAGAGGTATCGATTCTTATACTTTAAGTTTTTGTTTTTGATTTTGATTTTGATTTTGATTTTCTTTGTTAATTGTATATCAGAGTGTCAGTTTCTGGACTCAATTTTACCTTTTGCTATTCAATGCTTCATCCATGTCGAATTGTTAGGGTTTTATTGAGGAGCATCTGAATAGCAGAGAAAGTTCTGGAGATTTTGAGTGCGAGGTCATGTCATATCAAAAGCATTTCATAATCCATTTGAGGTTTAGGTGACTTTTTAGAAGATGACCAGCCCTAGAGCTAGAGCTTCTTTTTTTTTTTTTTAATTTTTTTTTTTAAATTAGATATCTAACAGAGTGATATACTAAAACTCACTGTACTGGCGGATGTGAGGGAAAATGTTGTCTATTGTTACTGGCAAATCAGTTCATTCTGCAGTTGCTAAGAGTCTAAGACATCATTCTAATTGATATCAATTCAGTATTCGTAATAAATCTTTTGTCATGTCTAGGACTAATTTCTGATAGAGCTGCACGTATTCTGTATCATTATTAAGGTGGATGCCGCTACCCTACCATTGCCAAAAGGTCACTCTCCTTTGTCTTCTCTTTGTATTTTATCAATTAGCTCAACTTTTGGTATTAATAACCATCTAAAATTAGTATTACTTACTATGTGTGTTGCTTTAGGATCAATATTGTGCTTGTTAGCGAAGGGAAATGTCTGAGCGCCATGGTGTTGATCAGCAGAATACTGTTGATCCACAGATACAGTCACCCGTGCCAAAGGATGACATGATTGCCTGTGTTATGGCACTAGAAGCTGCATTGCTTCCATGCTTACCTGCCCGAGAACTGCAGGCAATTGACCGTTCAGCTCATCCTTATCACCAAAGTCAGTAATTTCAAGGCCGATTCTTGTTCTCTATATGTATATGTCCTTTCAATTTATTCGAATTGGATGGAGCCAAAGTATAAAATAAGAATTGCTGGTTCATTATCGAAACACTTTATTTCATCCTTGTTTATTAAAATAAGTTCCTGTTAAAACTATCAGAAGTTAATGAGCTGCAGCTTTGTCATGAGTTTTCTCTATGATGTGTTTTATTCCATTCTTCTTTATGTATTAGATATATATGTCAATCTGTCTCATTTTCTACTATTATTATTTCCTTGTTAATTACTTTTATTCTATACATACTCTTGCTTAAGTGATGTAGTTTTATTACCCGCTGAAAGAAGTTATTCTTCTATTTCTTTAGTTGATGTAGAGAGGCATGCTAGAGATTTTATGGATGCTGCAAAAAAGCTTCAACTTTACTTCATTGGATTGCAACGTGAGGATGTGCCAAGTAGAGAAAGTACTCTCCGAAAGGTGAGGATTTGCTTATACCAGATATGCCATTTGTTTCATTTGCTTTTTTTTTTTTTTTTGGGTGACGAAGGAAATTTGCAGTCACTATCTTAGGGTGTGCACTGAGTAAACCCCGCCTTGTGATCCTAGTCGGCAAAGGACCACAAAGAGGTAAACCGGCCTAGGTTGCCCATAGCTGACCGGCTCAAACTAAGAAGGCTGGGATTTGAACTCGTGACCGTGTGGTTACAAGTTGGTATCCTTAGCTATCTTGGCGGGGTTACCACCACTATTTGTTTCATTTTTTTATTGTTGGTAATGGTGTATTTGAATATGATATGTTGATAGGAGATAGCAAACATGGAAGAAGAGTTAAAAACAAAGACAGAGCTCATAGCGAAGCAAGAGAGACTGATCCAAGAATGGAGGAAGCAATTGGATGAACAATTGAATAAACACAACACCGAGTTGGAAAGGGTGTGATTCTTACTTTATTGCTACCTATGTGATTCAGTTTCGTGGCCATATTTTTTTTTTTTTTTTTTTTTTTTAAATGCAAAATTGGTTCTTCTTCATAAATAGCCCTTAGGCCTTAGCTATCAACTCTTTTATACTTTTGTTTCTGACAACGTTAGTTGTATTTTAGGCATAAATTGTATGAAGAAATTAGTGACCAGTTCTGCTATTATCAACGCTTCTTTATGCGCTATAGATTTGCAGTGGATTTATACCTGTGATGCACGTTGTACCAAGAGAAAATTTTGGAACATGTTTTCAATGGGACATGCGTAAACTTTTTATATACACTTATTTATGAGAATAAGCTTTGTAGGGAATAAGCTATTTTGAGAGGTATTATTAAAGACAGTCGCTCAATCAATGCCTACATAAGCAATGAGCGTGTTTCTCCCTCCTACCTCTCTCTGTACTGAACTTGAATCCCTCATGAATGGTTACTGGTGGAGGGGCAGGGATCAACGTAGCAGAGGTATAAGATGGCACTCATGGGAGGGAACGGTTGAGTGTGCCAAAAAAGATGGGAGGCATGGGCTTTAGGTGTTTGCACAACTTTAACTTAGCTTTACTTGCTAAGCAGGGCTGGTGACTGATTACGACTCCCACAAGTTTGATGGTAAGATTGTTAAAGGCAAAATATTTTCCAGATGCCTCCTTCATGGAATCTCTGGTTGGTGACAATCCTAGCTTCGTGTGGAGAAGCATTTGTGCGGGGAGAAGTGTGTTGGCTAGAGGTTTGCGTATTCGAATTGGTAATGGCAAAGGTACGCCTAACTGGAATACTCCCTGGCTTTTAGACTCAACAAATCCTTGTATTGAAACTGTTGCTCGTACTCCATGGGAATTTGCCTCTGTTGAGTCTTTAATATTGACAGATGGGTTGAACTGGAATGAGGCCTTGCTAAATGACATCTTTAATACAAGAGATCAACTTGAAGTTAGGAAAATCCCTGTCAATAAGGATTTTGATGACACATGGTATTGGAAGGGAGATTCTAGGGGTAGTTATTCTACGTAATCTGGTTATTGCATGCTGCAGGGTGAGGCCCAGCCTGTACAAGGTCCGTTTGTGAATTGGAGCGGTATATGGAAGCTACTATTACCTACTACTATAAAACTGATCCAGAAGGGTGTTGATGTTGATCCCCTATATGCCTGCGTTGTAATGAGGAAGCCGAAACTTTAGATCATATTTTGATCAGTTGTAAAACTACTAGAGAAGTTTGGGGCTGCTCACCATTTGTGGACAAAATGAACCAAGCTCTGTCCTTCTGTCAGTGGCTACAAAGGTCTTTCGAATAAGTTAATGTGGACTTAACAGTGTCTATGGCTTTTGTTTTTAGTGCTATATGGTTTGCAAGAAACAAGCTAGCTCAGGTGGGAAAGTACTCCATTTGAACCTACTTTGATTTGGAGGATGGCTGAATCTCAGTTTGCAGGTTGGGTTGCTGCAAGACAAAGAAAGCAGACTACCCAGAAACAGATCGTGAATGCAGTTGATCAATCAATACCGGAAGGAACATTTGTCTGTCAAGTTGATGTTGCCATTTCTCTAATGTATTATAAATCTAGCTAAGAATAAACAACAGGTTCAAGACAAAAGAATTATTAATTTTATATATTAAAAATAGAATTAGAATTTGAAATAATTAATCGTGATGGTAGTAGACTTGGAGATCTTTATTTACATTATTTAAAACTCAATAGAAAAACAACAAAGGTGAATTATATTTACTAAGAAGGGAATGATAAGTAATTTCTGAATCTATTTGGTAATTTGTTTAAGTAATCATCATCAATCATCATGATTAATTATATCTTAATCCTTTTGTTTTGATATATTTTATATTTTTAGTTAGAATATATATATTTTATATAAATTTATAAAAATTACTACGTATTATATTTTTTAATTAAAAGTATTAGTATATTTAATATGATTGTTACAAGTCGTTACTCCTACTCTTTCGGTACACACCATAATACATAATAACATCAAAATCTAAAATTTTCATTGTTTTATGTCCCAAAATTATGAATTATACACCATCCATATTCTTGGTTACCAAATGACCTATATATATATATTTGAATAATAATTCCGCTCAACTACAGCAAACACTATTGTGGGGACTCTCCTCTAGTTACACGCCTACACAATCCCAGAAGTGAAGGGAGGAAAGAGCTACAAAAGAAAGGAACATCATCAAAATAGCATTCATGTAGACTTTCTTTTCTTTTGCAACTTCTGCCGTCTCATCCACTTCAAGTAAATTTGGTATGACAGTCCTGAGAACACCATTGCAACGCTTCCCCATTGCTTCCTCGACAGGGGGTTGCCGCTCAGCAAAGAGGAAACGACTATGCTAACAAACTTGCGTGTTGTTGTAATGGTCGTGTTAGTTAGAGAACCAAATCGACTAATGGTTAGAAAAATGAAATTCTGTCCCACAGCTCCGCATAGGCAGTACGTAAGAATGTCCCACGCCGCCTCTGGGTGCTGCTTGCAGAACTGAACAGCTTCGTATCCACTCGCATGAGACCAGCCGAACATGAAGATCATATTGTATATAGTGCCCCATAGATTCATTCCCAACATTATATCCCATGCGCTCGTCTTAGGGTACCTGAGGAACATGAATGGGATTAGTAATTGCACATAGACGGTGGCAGTTGCAGAAGATTCATCAACAAAACAAAACAAAACCATCGGATATAAGATATCTATCTAACCTTACTGTAATTGAATCCTGAGTAGCATTGGTGAATCCATCAAATGCAAGGTTCAGGAAACACAGTCCATATCCAAGTGGAGCATTTGGGTGTGCCAGCTTGCTTATGGTTTTTGAGCTAGTCTGGAATCAATGAAAATGTTAAAAGTTAAATTAAAAATAATTTCTAAGTTCAGCAACATGGAGCAAAAAGCATATTGCCTGATCTCAGAGCTTTTACAATGAGCATTGAAAACCACAAGGAAATGAAAAGAACTAAATCGGAATACAAAGACGAGGATAAAGGAGCAATAACATGCTATATTCCTCTGGAGTCAAATGTTACCTTTGCAAGTGCAAAGGCTGATACTCCTCCAGCAACAAGTAGAGTACAGATATACTCAGGAAGGGTATATCTTATGCCATATACTAGTGCACCCATTAGCATTACTGCAAAAAGAATGTAAAGAACTTTTCAACTTAAGGATACAAGATATATACCATAACAACGATGTATCACCAACAGAAATGAATTTTAGTTTCAGGCAACAAAAAAGAAAAGAAAAGAAAAAGATAAGCTACAGGATTAAAACAAAGCTTTCTTAGCTATATGTCATTCCATGGTGGCATGGTACTCTACCCTGTTTCCTACTAAAACAATTAACTATGAAGTACAACATAAGTGGTACTTTTAGAAATTACATGCTACCTGATCTTAGATTTATTTTATTTTTCATATAAAGTTCTTCCTTTTATTATCCATTTCTTTATGGTAGCTTAGCTTAATGCTTTAATTTATTAAAAGACAGAAATGATGTGCGGTCATATTACAGAAAAAGCAAAGCATTGAATTTGAGCCTTTGAAATTTTAGTTGAAGCCAAATGAAGGCCAAACATTTTGGGCCTCACTGGACATTATTTACAGTACACATTATTGACAACAGCAGAGTATAAATAACACAACATTTTATTCCAAGCAGCAAAAGTATCAAAGAATACTACTATAACTCTTATATGGTAATAGTAGCTCACCAGGAATCATTTTTGAGGATTTTGCCAGAACCTAAAAATTTGAAAGCAATGTCTGTTAGTGCATAGAATTATTGAAGTAAAAAAACTCAGTTCAGAAAAACACTTTTATATGTGCTTGAACTCCTTATGGTATGTGGTATTACTTGTGAAGCCCAATAAGATTTAGCAAACATCACTTTCATTGAATCAAACACAGAGTTGATAGGAATTTCAGAACAACTCTCTTAATAACTCATAACAAAACTTAAAACAGGAGAATACAAATGATAAGATGCTGATCATGCCTGTGCAGGGTAACTGATGTACTTTAGGGCTTCAATCCCCATTGCTGGACCAATAGTATTTGTAATGCCGGCACTCCAATAGCTCCACCAAGGAGCACCACCGGTGCTCCCATTAGACCAAATCTTAATCACTGCATAAAATCACACTGAATCCATCACAAAACCGAGAGAGAAGTGACATAAAAATACAACACTACATCATAAGAAGCTTACTCAAAAAAGACCATATCAAGCAAACCACATTTTGCGCCAGGTTCAAGAAAGCCAAATGTTCGAACCTCTTTTTGTCTGGACCAAATCGCTTCGTTGAACTATACACCAAAAAAGGCGTTAGTTGCTCACAACAAACGCACATTACAACAGATTGCATATCAGCATATGACATATGTAAGCTAACCATGACATACATCATATATATGGGGAAAAAACTGAATTTCAAATATATAGAGTAAAAGTAACTATACGGTCCAACGAAAACCTGTGGAAACAATATTAAAGTCAGATATTCATTAATTTCTTCAATTTGCAGAATGGAAAATATAAACCTGGAAAAGTTCCTAACATTTTTCATATATTTCACAAAGTTCTACAAAATATTAATATACATTTAAAAACTAGCTCAACGATGGAAAACCGGAGATCAAAAGAGTTTCACGGATAAAGTATTGATCCTTTGCAAAACTAAGCAAATGAAGATTCAAAGTAAAATTAGAAATTATTAAAGAGAGAGAAGAATTACACAGTCTCTTGAAGAACGCCTTGGTAGATATAAGCAGACCAAATGCCGGCGACGCAGAAAGCTAGGACGAGGACGCGGCGGAGTCCGGAAGCGTGGCCCTCCATAATGAGGCCAAACAACTTACTCTTCTTCCAACGTAGACTTGCCGGCTATATGACGTAAAACCGGATCGCCGGAGAAAAAAAATCACAGATTTGCCGGACGACTGAAGCAAATCGGATCAGTTTTCGGTTTTTCCTCAACTGCCGGTACAGCTGTGTATCGATATATGTAGAAGATGTGGTCCAAAGCTACGTCGGGTTTTACACGTGGAAGGTCCTGATTGGGTGGAGTGAGTTTAAGCTGGCGTCTCATTGGCTGAGTGACACTGATTCCTAATAATAACCCGAAGTTGAAGTTGAAGTTGAAGTTGAACCCGAACCACAAGTCACGGGCTTACCTTCATAATGGACTTGTTAAGCTCTGAAAATGGGCCTTTAGTAATTAATAGTCCATAAATTTGGGCCCACCAATAGAGGGCTGTGTTGCTTACAAGTTACAATTAAGGCTATGAATTTAGGCCCATTTTAACTGTTTCCAAAGTTCCAAAACCGGATACTTATTAGGTGGACCATGATCCACATACATAAGCTACATTCTATGCTAGTATAGTACGGAGTATTTTTTATACATCATGTTCATTATTTGAATTGCAATTTTCCAACTAATTTGAATTGAAAAGAAACACTCAAACTTTCTTAGTTATACTAATTATTAAGGTTACTTTTTTAAATTTAATAATTGAACATCAAATTTTAGTAAAATTTAAATTAATCTATTAAATTGATTTTAATAAGACCAAATTCTATTTGAATTGGTTTATATTCCATAAGAAAATTCAAAACAGGATCAAAATCGTAAACATTCCATTTGTTTTTTCATTAAGCACCAATTCCAACAAAAACAAAAATTCATATATAATGATAATTATTTATAATATTTCACTATTATTCTTACCCTAACAATGAATATTAATTAATTTCCATTAATACTTAAATTGATTCAAGTTGAACCGTATTTTGTATTTAGTTAAATTTTTTTACTAAATTTTTTTCGTATACTTTAATCTAGTTATATTATCTGTTCAACAATTATGTTAACATTGTTTCACAATCAAACTACCAATATTTTGGATTCAGAGGTAAACAATTATTTTTTTTATTAACAAATCAAGTAAGAATTGAACATAATTTACTTGGTATTTTATTCCTAAAATAATCCTTTCAACGTTCTTTTAGGTTGGGGATTCAATTTTTTAGGAGAAGAAATAAGAACTTAATTTCTTCTATGCTATTTTATTCCTAAAATAATCCTACCAACGTTATTCTAGCTTGTTCTATAATTTTAATTAGGAAAGAACACGAGGCCGGGGAGGATTTATATTCAACTTATTAATAAAGGTATCGATATGATCCGCTCCACATACAGAAAATTTCAATTCTCCATTGATCTCCATGGACAACAACTTCTTCTTCCAGTGCCATAAACACATGCTGCAAAAATCATACAGGTTAGGGAAGCCATGGAGACCACTCCACAACCCTCCATTATCGTCATCATCCCAATCCGACGCCCATCTTTCCTTTGAATTTTGCTGGCAAACCACACACAAGTACTTCAATGTTCTAGACCAAATCCCCACCAGCCCTCACCCTATTAAAACCAGTAAAGGATGTGAGGGTGATGTTTCCATCCCCGTGGACCGTCTCGAGTTCTTGAATAACGACAGCTACGCACGAAAGCTCGTGGATTCTCTCGTCTCCAACAGCAATTCTAAAGTCCGTGATTTCGAGGCGGATTGGATAGTCTCAATGGCGCGCATCTTTCTCCAAGTTAACCCGCACCGCGGAACCATGCTTATCGAGTTACAAGTGGTTCGGAATCACTTTTGTTTCGAGAGCCGTTTGGTTCGCAACGTTATGGAGCGATCTTTTGAGGAGATGAACGTGAGGCCGGCTAGCAAGTCGTCTCTCGAGTTGCTAAAGAGTGTGGATTTTGACGAGGCTTTGATTGATGAGGACCATAATTGCGTGGTGTGCCAAGACGGATTGTTCTTGTGCAAGGAAAAGGAAGTTGTTGATATGCCCTGTTCGCACATGTTTCATGGAGAATGCATCCTTCAGTGGCTCCAACACAGTCATTATTGTCCACTTTGTCGCTTTCAGATGCCAACTAACTAACTTCTTTTCTTTCCTAATATTGTTTTAGTTCTTAATTGGAGGCATATATATAATACTGTAGTGTAATCTTCAAATTTAATTAGTTTTTCTTTTTTCAATTCCTTCATTCAGTATATTATTTTTTGTCTTTAATCCAATTATGAGGGTTCGTGCATGCCAAAATACACTTCAATTTTTACCACACCAAAACACAAACTCTTGAGTTTACTTTGTAGAGATTTTCACCAACTTAAAATAGATAAATAATCAACTCAATATAAGTGAATAACCCTTCGAATTAAAGCCAGGAAGTCGTGAGTTATGAGCTCCCAAAACTCCACTATATATAATGACTAAATTAAACATATGCTACGCAACTCCCATAAAATAATAACATCCATACATTTAAAAACTTGTCTGAAAACTTGTTCCAACAACCAGAATTTTGTTAGCTAGAGAAATTTATCACGGTTTAAATTGACCACGCGCGGAATCAGATCCAGAACATTGTTGAGGTAGATCCAGGCTGAATACTGTGATGCTGAAGGAGATCGACCCAGACAGTAATACGGTCCAAAACAATCTAAATAAAATATGACATAAGTTTTGACAAATAATTTAGCCAATTAAACTAAGATAAAATGTGTATCATTTGTACACTTACATTTATAATGATTGTTTACTTGTTAGGCTCTTTTCCTTTGTGTCAAGTTGAATTTATGAGACAGTTAGTGAACTATGTAGCCCATACTCTTGCAGCATCAGTGGAGTCTCTTTCTGTTCCTGAGAGTATTGCTCATTTCTTTGATTGATTAATGAAATTATTTTGTTGTTCTCAAAAAAAAAATCTCTAAACTAATTTTTGTAAGTAAAGTCTATCATAACTAGTTTAATTTCTACTATGTTTTTAAACAAACCAAATGTTTGAAAAAACTTTTTTCAGATAATTTAATTGTTGTTTTTCTAAAATAATTCCAAAATACAAATTAATTTTTTCGACTGAATATATTGATTGTAATTATTTTTTAAGGAAAATTGTACTTTTTGTCCTTAAGTTATATGGTAACTGTACGATTCTTCGTCTCTACTTATTGATCATGCTCACTTCTCATCAATAAGCTATAATCGATGCTGCAAATTTTTTCCTTTTTCTAACAAGGGACGAAATTTACAACGTCAATTATAGTTTAGGGACAAAAAGTCAAAGTGAGCACGACCTGTTAGAATTTGCATCGCAGTTATAGCTTAGGGACGAGAAGTGAACACAACCAAGAAGTAAGGATCAGACAAATCTTACAATTACCAATAACTTAAAAGACGAGATTAGAAGTGCAATTTTCTTTTTAAAAAAATAAAAATAAAAATTAATTGGTGAGAAAGCAACCAACCAGCAGCTCTTAGTATATTTGTGGTCTAGTGCCAAAGACCTTGTGGTCTAGTGGCACCCGGTGTCCTGGAAAATACTCTCACATGGATGATGGGAATGGGTTAAAAAAAAAGTATATTTGAAACCTACAACATTGAAGAAACAAGAATTAATAAGTCTTGAAATTAAAGAGTGTCAAGTGGCTCCCAGAGTTCCCCCAAACACTTCAGTAGGCAATAATTAAGCAAGCAACCTTAGGCCTTAGCTTGTTTCAATAATCAAAGCTAAGGGCCATCTTTAAACTCCCAATGAAGTGTTCAGAGGGACTCCAGGGGAAACCTGACTACTATACTTTTCTTATATGCATTTTTTTTTTCAGAGAAAAGATTTTATTGATGGCAGGCTAAGGCTTGAGGAATTTCATTCAACATGGCCACCTATTTATAGTTTGCTTGCAAGCTAGCTACCCTTGGTGAATTTTACTCCATACTATATATGAGCGTCACATGCAACACATATTCATCACAAATATATTCACCTATTTAAAGTAAATATTCGCCCTAGACATTCATTGTTTTTCAAGGAATTGTTCATCATACGTGTTATGAAAGTTCATCATGCTACGTAGTTGGATGGTGGGCCAATGAGGCAATATAATGTCTGATAACAAAATTAAAGCAAAAAGGCATGGAAAATGGCAGTTTGTTGAACCTAGTCTAGATTGTGGGTTGTATGAAAAGAAGAGAATAAAACGTGACCACGAGTCTTTTTATCTTCAATTTAGTTACACCATATATGCATCTTTCATCTTCCTGACTTCTTTTCTAATTTCCACAAAAAAGAAAGCCATATAGTTCTGATCCCAAGAGCCAAATTCTCCGCAGATTAGATATGTTTTACTAGGGAAAGCCTTTTGCGGCTAGCAGACAATTGAACAATTATGATATAATGGTACCAGAATAACTTTAACATTATATTGTAGCGCTTATGCTCTATCCTTCATCTAGCCCAGAGTTGAGGCCAGGTACAGTGCCTCAAGCTCTGCAGCTTCTTGTTCCCAGCTATGTAAATTGCTCTATTAAAAATACATGCTGGCTTGGTACAACTAAGTTCATCATTGCAAGACCACAAAGTACAGATCGAGATATATATAATCCAGTTCAACAAAAGAATAATGAATAAGATCATTCTAAAATGAGATAGGTTGGGCCAGAGGCCTGTGAAAGATCAAGTCTAACAATTGGTAACTAAGGAGATTGTTGGGAACTAAGGGGAGTAGTCAAGATCGTGAAAGAAAGCAAGAGAAGGATAGTTATGGGAAGAGAGACTTTAGTTTTATGTCCAAAAATAACAAGAAGCAAGAGCATGAGGTTACGAATGTGGTACAGACTGATGAGTGAGATTATAGTGAAGGTGATCTTTTAGCAGTTTCATCGAGTTAGTTTTCAGATGTTGGATTTTAAACTCGAGATTCTCCTATCATATTAAGCCTAACAAAGATTGGTTCACAACCTATATATAGATTAGGTACTTTTGGTTCAGTTTTTCTGAGTGATGATAAATGTCATAATATTGTGGGTATTGGCGATGTTAACATCCACATATATGATAGTATTGTTAGAACCTTGCATGATGTTATACATATACTGAGGTTAACTAAGAACCCAATTTCTCTTGATACATGCCAATGGTCTTATGCATAGATTAGATTTGAAAGTAAGAGGGAAACCATTTAAATCAGTAAGGGAAATTGTTAGGTGGAGGCCGGTGAAGGGCCAAGTCCAGCAATTGGTAGTTAGGGGGATTTTTGGCCAGAGGCTGGTGAAAGGCTAAGTTCAACACCCTGCGTCTAGAGAATGTTGTGGTGGTTTATAAGGAAATCAAGTTTTCTTCACTATGAGCTATAGTTTTTGGCGTAGTGGTTCATGGAAAAAATCTCTGACGAATAAACGGTATCTAAAGCAGAGGCTTTATAGGCTTAAGATGTAGGCCAGGAGGGTTCAGGCTTCGTGCAACATATTAATGTTTTCAACCAAATAATTTCATATTTAGTCAGGCTTGATGTCAAGATTGAAGATGAAGACAAGATGATTCGATGTTCTTCTTATGTTCAATTCACTGCTTCTTTCCTTTGAATATCTTATGACTATTGTTACATACAGCCTTAATTGCACAGTTTTTACTTTTATTGAGACTCAACCCGTTGATACCATTTATTAGCAAAAGTAAAATTGTGCAGTTAAGGTTGGTAGGCGCTAGTAGGAGGGATTGTTGGACGATGGCCGGTGAAAGACCAAGTCTAGCAATTTGTGGCTAAAGAAATTGTTAGGCGGAGGTTAATGAAGTGCCAAGTTCAGCATTCTACTTCTCGAAAATGTAGTGGTATATAGCTTTTGACATAATAATAAGCACTTGATCTAACAAGATAATTAGTGGATGACGAACCTTTAATAATCATAACTAATTAGTCTTTTTCAAAATGATTTTTGTTGAAGAGTCAGTAGGTTAATTTCTCAATATTACATGAGGTGCTATGTGCCTATATGTTGTATGCCGTGTTTGTACATTTTTCTTTATTACTCCCTCTGTCTCAATTTACCTATCTTATTTTCGTTTTTAGTTTGTTTCAAAATGTTATCATCTTTCTAAAATTGAACATCACCATCATTCTACTTTTTTCAAATTTATCTTTATGGTTTTTACTTTCTTTATTACTTTTATTTTCAAAAGTGAAAAAGTAAGAGACATAATTAGAAAGTACATTACATTTACTTTAATTTCTTAAAAACGTGTAAAAAGTAAATGGGACAACCAATTTGGGACCGATGAAGTATTATATAAAGGATGTATTCTTCGGTGGTTCCAAAACAATCATTATGCATGGCCCACTCTATCGTTTTGAGATGCCAACCACTTAACATATTTTAAATATTGTTTTAGCTGTTACTGGGAGGTATATATATATATAATTTCCCATGCATATCTCATCATGCAATGTTGATAGATGAGCATGCCTGCGAAATTGCGAATCCTCCAGTAATTAAATTTTAAGAGAAAATAACAAATTATGAGTTAAAGAAGTGCCTCTCTTCGGTTTGAAAAACAGTGTTTTAGCAATATAAAATACTAATTTTTGAAAACTTTAGAGATGAACTTAGCAATCAAGAGTAATTGACTCAATTAAACTATGGCAAAAACTTGTGTGAGACCGTCTCACCATGAGTCGGGTCGGGCCAATGTGTAACTGTAACACTTATATGCACAAATGGCATACTTATATGCTCAAATGTAATACTAATCAGGAATTAAATTTTTGTTACTTATTAGGGTAAATGTAATACTTCTAAGGGAAAATACAATACTTTTACATTTCGATTTAAAAGTATTACATTTTTCCTCAAAAGTATTATATTTGCCCTTATAAGTGAGAGGCACTTGTCAAGATTACTTATTATGAAAAATGTATTACTTTTTCTCTTATAAGTAACAAAATTTGTATTTTTGATTAGTGTTATATTTGAGCATATAAGTATGAGATTTGCATATATAAGTATGACATTTGCATGGTGCTTTGACCCGACTCTACCTGTCTCACGGATAAGAATCCGTGGGACAGTCTCACACAAGTGTGACCCTTAAACTATTGCATTAATACCACTTGATGATTCTAGTTTTATGGTAAAAGTCGTCTACAGAGGGGCGATTAGAATTTTCTAAAACTTTAAAAACTTAGTTATGGAAGCTAGGGAAATTTGATTTCTAGACGGGCCAATAGAATTTTTTTAAAACTTTAAAAACTTAGTTATGGAAGCTAGGGAAATTTGATTTTCAAAAAAATTAGTGATACACAATAATGCAATGTAGTATAAGGTAGGCTAGTAAGGTAAATATATATCTATAAAAGTATATGTAGCTCAAAACTTTTATAGTGGTTTGAGGAGATGATGTAATTCTCCTAATATATTTATTCTTCTCTTATTCTCTGATCTAGGAGTTAATTCACTTGTAATTTTATCCACCCAAGAAATTACTAGTGAAGCCAATTCAAATTAAAGAAATGATGAGTTGATCATAGAGCCAACAATTTGTTTGCTCAGGATTGTATAAAGCTTCTCAATGCTTGCTACTCTATCTCTTTCCACAACCAATGTAAATATCTATAGAAACTTGAACCCAAGGTTGAATATCCTCCAATTAATTAAGACTTGTGAAATTCTTGGAGCTATTGAAGTCTATCCTATGATGTATGGATGCTATGGCTTACCAAGAATTTTGATGTTTGAATAAAAAATATGCTTGAATTTTTTTCTCATGTATTTCAGCTCGTACTTTCCTCATGAGAAATCTTCAATTTTATAGTCTGCTTTTAAAATTATTTTGTTGGAGAGAAACAAATTTGAATTACCAACGTATCAATAAAATCAAGATTTTACAAGTGTAGACTTTGTTCAACTGTTGTGTGCAATTTGTCCTTAAAATTTGATTTTTGCAACATACAACGCAATTTTACTTGTTCTGATAAGTATATATCCTCTTCGTACTTGTGCCATATATATACTTTTGCCAATAAGAATACCTTGTATCATATTAGAACAAAGAATGTTTGTCTTGGTCAAATCTTTTACTACTTTAATTTTAAGGTCCTTTGCTCATAAGTCTTACTGCTTATTAAAAGGCCGGCTGCTATGAATAAACTTGTACTACCCTCAACTCTTGTTGTAGCAAAGTCTTACAACTACCAAACACTCTCTGCTTACATTTGAATTGCTTGAGAACCTCTATTGCTCCAAAGGTCTTACTGCTAGTGAAGTCTAGCTAACTGCTTCTTGATCTTACTACGTTTGTTGTGTTGACGTCATAGATGTCATCACCCTCAAGATCTTACTGTGTCTAGTAACTTTAATTTTTATGCTATATATCCTTTATCACTCATTCACTTGATGATAGTAGCATCTGCATTGATAAACGCCTACTATTTTGACACTTTCTCAAAGTTTGTAATGCTAAAATGATTTTTTATTTTTATTTTTTTGAATATTACAAGAAAAATTTGAGGCCGAGATTGAATTGACTACTTCTAATTCTACTTTTACACAACGTAACATCATCTATCAAAATCTATTTATACATCCACTTAGCTTGTTCATAACAAAAATTATCTTGGTAATCAGGCTTATTATCTATCCTAATCCTAATCAAACTAGGGTGTCCCCTCCAAACATCTTGGTAATCAGGCTTATATCTATCCTAATCCTAATCAAATCAGGGTGCAGTGTTCCCACCAAAAGTATGCGATTGCGATTGGAGCTGAGCTTCATATATATATATATATATATATATATATATATATATATATATATATTTTTAAAATCTATCCTAACCCTAATAGAATATGAAACACAAAACCCTATATGTATGTTCGTGGCATTGAATCTCCCCCTATCCGTGATCCATCACTATTCTCTAAAACAGATTAATCTTCTCCCAAACTTTACCCCTGTAACCAGTTGAGAACAGATTGATCTTGGCAATACAATTGGCAACATGGAGAACACCCTCATCGACCATAATCATGAGCTCAAAGCCACTTTCTCCGTGTGGAGTCCCTGCGCCTCCGCCTCCGCCACGGCCGCCATGGCCACCCCGGTTAAACTCCACTTCGTCTTCAACACCATCCACCGCTACGTGGTTTTACACGATGACTCCCAGATCGCTACTCGATCACAACCCACCATGGCATACCGTGATCGCGGCCGCTTTAACTCAACCACCAAACTCGATCGCTCCATGCTCTTAAGCCACCACTCTTCTCCCGCCTTCCACAGGATCGTGCTTTCGAAGTTGTGGGAGTATTGGGGCCACGCCCGCCACGTTTGGCTACAATTGGGCGGCGTAGAATCGCTGGTTCCCGATATTGTTCAGTCCGTCCGAAGCCTCATTCTCGCCAACCCTACTAATAGGGTCCGCGTACATGTGGATTTCTTCACGTATCACGTTTTCGATGGGTTTTTAGTGGGGAATTACGGTATGAAACCCGCGTGCAAATCGGCGACGATGGAGATGCTGAAAAAGGTTGACAAAAACCACCTTTTAGATGATGATGAGAGGTGTACGGTGTGTCTAGAAGAACTGGGAAGGGAGGATGAGGAGGTTTTATGCATGCCGTGTTTGCATAGGTTTCATGGCGAATGCATCCTCAAGTGGCTAGATAACAGCCATTATTGCCCCATTTGCCGCTTTCAAATGCCTACCCAATAATAATTAGCTTAGTTTGAGTCGGTCAACTCTGTTTTTTGTAGCCTAAAATCACAAAGCAACATTTACCCAATGTATACACTTTGTTTGAGTCATCCCTTATATCTTCTTTTGAATTTCTTTTTATAGAAATTTTGATTTATTTTGAGACTTGGAAATTAATATGATCTTCAATTCTTCAAATTAAGCAAGCATAAATATTATACACTAATAGAACTCTATAATCTCTTACCTCACCTATCACTCTAGTGTTTCCTTGTATTCTATGTGATGGATATAACTATGTATATTTTTAGGGTATTCCATGATACTATTAATTCTTGTCGTCCCACAATACCAACTTTGTACTATATTCGTAATTAGCCTTGTAATGTACGAAAAACAGTATATGCTTATAAATGTTGGAAAATAAATTTTTAAAAATGTGCATGCATGTTGGTTGCATGATTATGTTTGTGTTATTAATACTCTATAATGCGTTATATGATTAGGATCATATGAGAGCTTATTACTAAAAGAAAATTACAAACCAATCTCAATTGCTTAAAGCAATGAGAGTGAAAAAAAAAATGTTGTTGCTAAGTGCACGTTAAAGTTTATGTGAAAATGCATTTAACAACGCTACAAAGTGCATCAAGTGTTATGTGAAAGTGTACTTTAATTTGTTAGTAAGAATAAGTGTAATTAGATTTTGATCAACCAAAGAAAAATTAACGAGTGTCTGTCAAGTGTCACCCAGAGTTCCCCCAAACACTTCAGTAGGCAATTAAGCTGCAGGCAGGCACCCTTGTTTCAATAATATAAATAAAGGGCCATCTGCAAACTCCCAATGAAGTGTTCGGAGGGACTCCAGGGGAAACCTAACTCTTTTTCTTATTGCTAATTTGCATTGCATGTATGTTTTTCAAAGAAAACAAAAGATTTTCTTGATGATGAATTTCATTCAACATGCCTATCTATTTATAGTACAGTAAACTTAACTGTGAGCCTCTGATATGTTGTTAGTCTTGGAGCACATATTCATCACATATGCTCTGAATATTCTATTTAGAAAAATGTTCAGCATGATGCATATTATATTGTCAGGCAAGTAAGAGCTCATAGTATACTAATTGGTGGGCCACAGATCAGTAAGGGGTTGGGAATCATGCATATATGATCTGATACCAATACAAGAGCAAAAAGGCATTCAGAGGTTGAACCTGGTCTAAATTGTAGGGTAAATGAAGAGAAAAGAATATGTTACCTCCTAAAATGCAGGTGACCACAAACACTTTTTATCTGAGCTCACTTCTTTTTTGATGTCCTCAAGTAATAAA
This sequence comes from Ipomoea triloba, assembly GCF_003576645.1. Lineage (NCBI taxonomy): Eukaryota > Viridiplantae > Streptophyta > Magnoliopsida > Solanales > Convolvulaceae > Ipomoea > Ipomoea triloba. The sequence goes on along the minus strand of NC_044923.1, from coordinate 18,336,451 downwards.
AGCTATTTCTGATCCCCAAGGGCCAAATTCTCCCAAGATCAGATATGTTGAACACTGTTGATGCTCTATCCTTAATCTAGCCCAGTGTTGAGACCAGGTACAGTGTGCTTCAACCTCCACACCCTCTTAATTGCTCTATTCCAAATACTTATTGCAACAACACATACACAGAGATTTACCACAACATTCTTTAAGAAATATAATCCAGCAGAAGAATGGAACATTCTAGCATGAGATAATTACTGGCTGCAAACCTGTAATAATCACAAACTTAGGGGCAAAATGAACGCATAGCATAAACTCGAACAAAATACTTATTGGACACGAGTCACAAGTACACTGGATGGCCACACGGGTTCTATAACTAAGTTACTTTTCTAGAGTTGCAGTTAGAGATCACGAACAAAATAAAGAATTGCTCTGTCAGTAATCTTCTTTCACTTCCGTATGAGAACATCTATGTTAAACCTCTTTAGGCAGCTTCACCTCTTCCACTCTGCTCGGATCACCTTATCTGAAAACAAGAAATAAAGTTACTGGACACCATCAACTAATAGCATTATTTAAAATAAAAAAAAACGGATATCCTGTCACTATGGATAGTTGTTTTAAACCCCTACGTGTTCAAGAGATAACTGTGTTAAATTCTAATTGATTGTACTTCTATGTTATGAAACAATTTACTGTGTAACGCAATTAGCCAGAACAAACTGTTCATGGATGTAGACAAGTCATTGTATAGCAAGTATCTGCGCCATTTTTTGGAAAGAAGCAAACTACTTTGCAGTAAAAGAGAAAGATACTTCATAATTACTAGTATGACAAAACTGATGCGTTTAAATGCATGTCTCTGTGCAAGAAGAATCAATTTTTGGCAGGTAAAGTATCTCACCACTGCCATCCCTAGATGATGATAAAGACCTATCAATTTTGATTCCATCTTTGCCACTTGCTTGGACCAGCCTCTGCACACGGGGTGACGAACTCAACTTGCCATTAGTGGATGATGGCAAAGAATAACGCCTGGTCAGGGCATTCTTCTCATCCACTTCTTGTCCAAACCTTGGTGAGGCTAGCTCCCTAACCTTAGCCTTAGCAGACTTCGTTGGGGCCATGTAGCTGGGCACCTTCCTTGCAATATGCATACTGGTATCTATATCATGGTGTGCAGGTAAAGAAGCTCTTCTATGGCCATTGATATTCCCATTTTCATTCTGATCAAGGTTAGTATCTAGGTCTTTATCTGAAACTGCAATATTCTCCTCCTTGTCAGCAATGGGTTCGGGTTTAGTTTCAGATACAGAAACACCACAAGGCTCATTAATTATTGCCTCCATTGATGGAGTTTCTGGAAGAATTTCTGCATCAGCAAGTTCGGTGGTTTCTTTGAATGGAGTTTTGCCATCTCTTCCTGAAAGTTCAGGAACCAGAGTGCTTGATGGCTTCCTAAGGTTTTGCCTTGATAGGTCAGTAACAACCTCTGACTGTCCAGAATTTTCCAATATGGAGTTGGAGGTCTTCTTTAGACTTTTCCTTACTTTCTCAATCTCATTTCCTTGGTGCTCAGAGACAGATTTTAGCGAATGATTTGACATTTTCCTTTGGTTATGTTTAAACTTATCTGACTCCATATTGGAATGATTTGTGCCATTCTCAATCTTCCCAGAATGCTTTCTCCTCCCACTTTGCTTAGGTATAGCTTGGTCTGTCTTAACTATTTCATGCTTTGAGTCTGAAATCTCTTTTCGCTGAGAATTTGGTCCCAAAGCTTGAGATATAGTCCACCGCATTAGCCATTCCTGCACAGAATTTGGCTCACCTGGACCATATTGAATTTGCAGAGGCATTGCAGTAGGCAAAGAAGAGAGTAACTGAAAAGACAGACTATTAAGCATCAGAGTGCTATAGCAACATTCAAATGAAAACAATGGAAATGCAAATCAATCATGTATGGCTATTCAACACCAAGGTAAATTCTATTGTTGTGAAGTATGACTTTAAATAAGTATACACTATCAAAAATCAACTTAGAGAACCATTTTTTCCTAGTCATTTATTTACAAATGAACTAAATCTTTTTCTAGTCATTTATATGCGAACCCTTTTCTTGTTTTTACAACAGAAAACAGATGATAAGTATCTGCTTTTGCACCAAAAAATTTAAACTTGTAAGCATTCCAAATGCACAATGATATGACAAAGAAATGAATTCCAGGGGCACTTCATGCACTGGCATACCTTTTCTGTAAAAGCATTCTTCACGATCTCCTTCACTGGACTAGATGTGTCACTTTTAAAATAACCTAATTCCTTTAGCATAATAAAAGAAGAAAAATAGAAAAATAAATAAATTAATTAAGTAGACACAATTTTAGTTAGCCATCTTAGTAAATATTAACAAGAATAAACCAAATACATGTGATAAAACTGAAACTCATATTTAATACAGCAGAAAGAGGATGATTCTTGAATATTAATCACAATTATACCAACGAAAAGGAAATGCTCTAAACAAAAAACATATCAAAGCACACACATCTTTATAACGCTACACTAGCATTTACAAGCCAAATTGCTATATAAAAATTAAAAATTGACATGCTGCAGATCTAATCATCTGAATAAAACTGATGCAGAGCAAAACTTAAGTTACCTCATTTCCCAATATCTTCTTTGAGAATATTTCACTGCCAATAGTTGACCGCCTAACAATTTGACCACGTACAAGTGCTTGAAGCTTAACAATGCCCTGTAGACAATATAAGGTTGCAACAGCTTGCCTTCTGACCAAATGTCCACGAATGACTGCTTGAAACCTTATGATGCCCTTGAGAGTCTGAAATTCTCGACGAGCCTTCAAAGAGACAATTAGTAATTTAGTATTTTTACAGAAAGAGCCCCAAAGCTACATCTTTGAACATCAGATATTAAACGAAGTATCACATCACATTAAATGGTGGATAACAATTGTGCATATTAGTAAAATGAATACATTTCAAACAAGCTGAATGGCTTTCACAAAATTATGCTATTGAAAAGCCTATAATCAACAAAAGTCTTGGACTATGAATAATTAATGTAAGCCTATAGTTCGATTAGTACGGATATAATGAACAAAAGTCTTGGAGTAAGAATAGTTAGGGTAAGAGGAGATACCAGATAACCCCTAAAAGCAGCCTGTGCTTTTGTAGCAGCTTGCTCGAGTTTCCAAGTATCCTCAGGTAAGGTTAGATTGGGTGCAGAAGCAGTTGGGGCAACTTCATCTTGCTTCATAGAAGAGATAACCACTTCATCACCACAATCAAAAGCAGCTTCTTCTTTTCCAAAGTTTGATGATTCTTTTACTTCATCAACACTAACAGGAAGTGGCTCTGAAATTGAAGGCAAGCCTGTTGACAAGTTGGATGCTGGCTCCTTTGCAGAAATTGAAAATGGTTTGTCCTTCATATTAAAAAGGGAGCAACAAGTATATATTAAATAAATAAAATTAATAATGAATATTTGAGCCTTCTTATCATGGGAAAGTTTTAGAAGTTATTTAGCCTCAAATATATTGGCTTTTAGTAACAAAATATATCTCTTCAAAATGGTTAGGTACATATGCCATCTCAATGATGTTCAGAATGTATGATGTTAGCATTCATAACTTCATATTCTATTACAATGATGTTCATCCCCTTTTTAAAAAATATTTTGTAACAATAATGTTCAAATTCTATGCAAAGATGTTCGTAGGACATGAATATTATTGTATTAGAAGTTCACCATTATTGCTATACAATTTAAACATTATAACAGGGCATACATAACAAAGAACCATGTGTTACCAATAGAGAATTGCACCAAAAAGTGTATACTGAGGTTGAAAAAGAAGGTTGTTGTGAATGAGAAGGGAAAAAAAACAGAAGCAATAAAGTCTCCCATGATAAAGTAACATGTTCTTTTTAAAGCTCAAGCAGAGTCAAGTCAGTCAACATTAATTTTTACTATTGGAACTTACACAGGACCCTTATACAGTGATCCATTAGTGAAAATTTGATATATTGGTTTTCCTTCAACTAATGAAGGGAAAATGGTTGATTAAACATAGGTAATACAGGGCAATCAACATGTTACACATTTGTGAGTTCATGAAACCAACACTAAAAGGAGGAGAAAATGATAGGCTTTGGCCATATGAATATATGATAACTGGGATCTACAATTATAGTATTGTAAACAAAAATGGTGGAAATATGGTATTGTATTATGAATCAGACTTCATGTAATGTGTTCAAATCATATTTGGTCTTGTGAATCTAATTACCATTAAAAGAGCTATAAAGGACTGCAAAATATAAAATTGTAGAGTTTAGGAAGGAGCATCACAAAAGAAACAAGATTTGGAAGTTCCTTACCTTTGATGTGCCAGATTTGGAAGTCTTCTTCCCAAAAATAATAGATTTGATCCATTTCCCTGGAGATTTTCCCATTAAATGTGGTGTATGCTCAAAATCTACAAACTTCTCAACAGATTACCTGCATCATGTAAACATGCAAACTCAAGATAGTAACTTAAGACAGGTTCAATATTGTTTATTTGGACAGGTTGACAGAGAATATAACAGACACAGAAATTCACAAGAGAATATATAGTAATATTTCTTCAGATCCAAGTAGCTAAATTATACCATATCTTATGGTTCATCATCTGAGCAAACCAAATAGCAGTGGATTGTAAATTAAGAATTAAATATATATCACAACAAATTGAGTAATCAAGAAGGTTTGATTCAAAGTTTCCTCAATTTTTTTTTTGTTGGGGGAAGTCAATACAATCGAATGGCATATTCAAACATGTATTAGCTTCTACAACTTTAATAGTGCTCTCTGTTGCATAGAGTATCAGTTTTCTCATTATACACTAATATTTTTCTTTTGATTTCACAATAAATTCCCAACAAAGCCATCTTACTAACTGCAACTGGCAAATAATCCAAAACGAGAATTATAATTAATTTTCTAACAAACTAATAAGGTGCAGCAATTAGAAGATTATGCCCTTATCATGATGCAGGAACTAATTCACTCATCTGTTAGCAGACCTAAGCTGAAACGCTTTAAAGGAGGACGTAGAGCATTAAATAGCACTACTTTTTTTGGTAGATAATAACACTACATTAGATCTAAAGCTTAAACGGAAGATTTTAAACTTACACCAAAGTTCCAAACGCAAGACTTCTGAAGCTCCAAGATGAAGGCAATCATAATCAAGCAAAAGATTAGCAGAATATTATTTTAAATTTAAAAAATAAATAAATAAATAAACAGTCACCTTTGAGAGAGAGATCTGTAAGCTTGTTGAATAACTGAAAATTGAGCTAAGAATATAACCTATAGATACATATATATAACTATGGTTCATAGGGAGCTCAGCATTTTCTTCTTCAATCTTCACTCTCTCACACACTCCAAAATGGCACTCTGTTCTACTTCCAACTTCGAAACCCACACACCTGAAATTTAATTGACATTCTTGTAATGTTCGTTTAGATTTTCAAAATATCCAAAAGCTTCCACCCAAAACGGTGCCGTCTCATTTTTTTTTTTTTCTGTTCTTTTTTTCTCGTAATCTGGACATTGAAACTAGTAGACTCATCTTTTAGCCCTCCAATTTTTTACTATTTTTCCCTATGACAAATGATAATATGACTGACATTTGCTAATTAAATAAAAACAAAAATTGTCACAATTTATTTTATTTTTTTCTTTTTCAATAAAACAAATTATGCAAAACAAATAACAATTCATGCCAGCTTAATCATTTTATATATAATTTACTCTGTTACAAATGTAGTATTTGTTTGTGCACAAAGAGTCAATACCACATTTACTAAGGCTTGAACTCATAACCTCCCAATTTGAAAAAAGCAACTAAATTCATTCCAAAATCTATTTAGTATATTTTAAAAAGGAAAAAAGGAGATGAATACAAATATAGATAAACACACATACAATCCATTTACTTCAAGTTACACAATAATCTTCACTCAATATTGATGGGATCATTATATTAGTGTTAACTGCCATAAGATCTTGATTTAAAGAAGCTACAATAATCCTATAGTTTCACAACAATAACATAAAATTAAAGGAGCTGTCTTCCAGTTTCTGCTATTTTGTGTTGTCTTATTTGTGTCAAATATACAGACAGGACTTCATATATGTTCTGGGAGTTGAAGAAAGCTAGCTATTCGAGCTGCAGCAAATTAAACATCATCACTGACCCAGCATTTCCTTTGCAGAAAATCCAAAGTACTTATCGAAGAAGTTTGGTGGCTCATAGATGAAGCAGGAGATGACATCTCTTAGCGTAATTACACCAACGATTTCATTGTCTGTGCCTTTTACCACATAAATCCTGTGAACTTGCTTAAAAGCGAGCATGTCAATCACAGAAGCAAGAGTTGAATCTGTGGTGCACGTAATTGGCGTGTTAATCTTCCCAACTTCATTCGTTGCCGAAGCAGCAGTGTTCATGAAGTCGTTCACGGTTAGCTGCCTGCATTAGGGACGGATCATGACTTTTACTATAAAATAGGGATCAAGACCGATCAATCGAGCTGTATGTATAGTTCACACTCCAAGCTCAATCCAAATAGTTGCATAGTGTCATACACGTATAGTATAATTATATTGTAGGGCAGAGGCCGGTAAAAGCCAAGTCCAGCACCATGTAGCTAGGGGGATTGTCCCAGCAAAGGGTCAAGTCCAGCACCCTAGCTCTGGAAAATATGTGTTGGTATACGAAAATAAAGTTACGCATTCCGTACGAGTTATAGTTTTTGGCATAGTGGTAAGCATTTGATATTAACAAGTAGCCTGGTATCGGAGCCAAGTTACGGATCTAGCTGCTGGGGGGGGGGGGGGGGGAAAAAATTTT